>NC_052947.1:4844540-5006212 GCF_013358895.1 Oreochromis aureus
TATGGTTGGTAGCATGAAATCCTACTAGTGGACTGAGGTAGTTATCACAAATGTTGTGGAACACCTACCCCTACAGGTTTCCTGTTATTGAAAACTTCATGCTAAGAATAGAACTGAACATACATCAGAAAAAATTACATTTAGAAGGCTAGTTGTGCTGTGCATTAAACTATTTAATGAATGGCAATAACAAGAAATATATGTTGTAATCTAATAATCTACAAACAGAAGATTTTCAAAAGTGCTTAAGTTATAAGTAATTGATAAATGCATTAATTACCAGAAATACAAAAATTTAACAAAACCAAAAGTATTTTTGTAGCAAACATAATTCCAGCTAACATAAACAGGTATTTATATAATAAAGCCTCCAGTTACAGACTGTTAATACATACACTGATACACTGAACCAGATGTGATGTTGACGAAAAGAGACCCATAACTCTACAGTCCATTCATGTGAAATCTGAATTTATTAAAGTATTAACTTTCATTTAAACTAATATTTGTTTGTAGAATGCACAATGCATTTCTGAACATCAGAAACTAGTAATCAATCACAAATATGGACATTTGTAAATCTTGTTTTGTTGTACCAGCATCATCTGGTACCACAATGCCTGGAGTGAATACAGGGGAATTCCTGACACACAGTGCAGATAAAATTGAAATTCGAGACCTCCAAAGGGGCTGGTGAGCACTGCTGAGAAGGGACACTGCTTAACCCAGTTTGGTGATAATGATGCTACCTTTGATCCATAAGGTATCAATGTCTTTGAGTGATGTCAATCTATGGTGAAAATATAAAAGCTGCTGGCCATCCACAAACACACGAAATCTGCTTTGTTCACACCGAATCTCAATCTGTGAGGACAGAGCAAATGTCTAGTTAATTTTACATTCTTTTTTTAGGAGAGGTGTGCATTGAGTAGTTGCCATGCATTCATGTACTCCTTGTTATGGCCGATCATTTCACGGCACCCAAAATCACTTGTTAACAGTAACATCTGTGGAATGTACACTATTTTGCGCTAACATATTCTACACATGTAATTTATATGTATAGCATAAACTCATAAATGCCATTACGGTATCAACAAGTTTATGTCACCTTGAAGGGCTGGTCTCTGATGAAGGGAAAAAAAGGAACAGCTTTGTCAACATCTCCCCAGGATCCAGACATGCAGGCTCTTCGTAGCACTTGTCTGTCCTTGAATCGAACACACATCTCCAGAGCCACATCAGGTGGAGGCTCCCTGGATGTGCCACAACCACATGTCAGGGCAATGTAGAACCTAACAAAGAGATGGATATACAGTATGAATCTGGCCACAAGTCTTTAAGACAGCTGTCTCAAACTCAGAGCTGCTAGGGGCCACTGCTGGCACTGTCATCTCATTGGAGGGCCACTTAAGTATTCAACAGAACAAAAAAAAAAAAACAAGAAAACATCCACAAATATTTCCAAAAATGTAGTGTTTTTGTTTTTTAAATATTGTATAATAAGACTGCAAATGTAAGCACAATTTTTTTATCATTCTTAACTAACTCATCAGGAACTCTGCACTGGCTGCAGTGGTTATTATTATATTTACATGCTTTCATCTTCCGTTTCTCGTCGGTAGCAACTCATATTTTCGACTCTTCTTTTTCTCCCTCCCTCGCACTCACACACACACAACGGGAGAGGCTGTCCCACACATTCCCCCTGCAGCACGGACTACACTGTCCATGATTCAACATTCTTAAAGGGCCTGTAACACTCTTCTCAAATTGCCTTCATATTAAATCATTTTTTTGAATAATATTTTTTTAAATATATTTCTTTACGTCAGTATGCAGGTCACAAGCAGGGGTGAGGTGTGGTGGGCCACGAGTTTGAGACCCCTGCTTTAAGGAATTGGCAGCTGACACATCTGGAAAGCCACCATCAATGTTTAAAAGTATACATAGGTTTTAGAGCAACATCTGCTCCCATCCAGGCATGTTTTTCAGGGAAGGCCTTGTATATTTCAGCAAGACAATACTACACCACATTCTGCATCTACTATAACAGCATATCTTAACATATCTATATGTCATGGGCCTGGGTCTGTGACCTGGGGATCATGTGTTATTTTTTGAGTTTAATGAATATTATGAGTTTTATTCGTCTTTCTTAATCATTTATGGTTGTGGTGTGATCTGCTCCTCGTTCCTCGCTTCCCTGTGGGTTGTTGTGTCAGTTTTGCTGCCCCACCAGGTCTGGAGAGTCCCTGCCTTGGAGCCAGCCACACCTGTGATAATCACTCACCTGTTGCTGATCTGCCTAATCAAGGGGCTCTACTTAAGAGAGCAGTGGAGCAGCAGTCGGCACGGGATCGTTAAACTAGAAATACAGTTAGTGCGGTACTCGTGTTTTCAATACTCTCTTGTTGGAATGGTTAGCATGTTTTGTCAGCCAGTGGATGGGACTGTACTCATTGTGGCATCTCTTGTTTCCAGGGTGATTACGGAGACGTGTGGAGGGAGCAGTACACAGTTGAACTCAGGCACCGAGCAGGACGAAGCACAACCACGCATCACGGAGAGGAATCACGGCACGGGGAATTGGGAAAGCACACACTGTGGACTGTTGGCACTGTTTTTTGTGTAAATAAACACACTTTCTCCATTCTAAAAGTCCAGCATTTGGGTTCTCCTTCAGCCAACCCATGACACTATAATAGTGTGTACTACTAACAGAGTGTGTTTGTGTCACTTTTAGTTTGTGGCTAACAAATCTCATGAGCCCAAGAGATTTTATGACTGTTCAGCGATTTTTGCAGATTTTCTTGTAAAACTGTAGAAAACGTTATTCACTAAGTTTCTAGATATTAGTTCTTTGGAAAGTATCAGTGGTCATGTTAGGATTTTAGCCTGATTGTAGCAATGGACATTTATCCTCTGAGAACAATGAATACAATTACTAATTTGAGCAAAATTTGGTGAGTGGATGTTAGGATATAAGATAGGACAGATCCATAGACATCACAGCCCTGAGACAAAATCTCTAGATGAGGCCAACATAAAGTTATATTAGTGATTTAAAGGAATAAGTATGGGGGGAAGAAAGATCTCATATATAGTGTGGTAATACTGTGGGAAGGATGGAAAGTCAGTAATTACACAAAACATTCCTACCTGTCAGGATGGGGATTCACAGTACCAATCACTATGATCCTTTTTCCCGGCTGCATTCCTCCTGGGATATGACCTCTGAAAGGAACTGCCTGCACACACAAGCATTTGCATAGAGCAACAAAATCCTGAAAAACCACAGTTAATTAAATTTGATTTAAATAGTGAAAGACAAGAAATGCATGCAAATTCAAAACTAAAAAATTAAAAGGCAAGCTAGATTAATCTAATGGAAATATATGGCACTATAAAATTACAAAAATTACTGAAAATTCAAGAATAAAGCTGAATAAAGCTGAAATTTTTAGGACAAAACTGAAAGAATACAAATGTGCTTTTTTGTTGGAAAAATTTAATTCACTTCTGTAGCGCCAAATCACAACAACAGTCGCCTCCAGGGACTTTATATAGTAACAGTCACTGTATAAATGGTGGTATAATCTGACCAGAAACTCCAATTTGTTCATGTAAATTGAGAGTCTTCTTCACACACTAATGTTAATTATGAAGTTCCACAGGGTGCAGTGCTAGGACCAATTCTGTTTACATTATACATGCTTCCTTTAGGCAGTATCATCAGAAGGCATAACATACATTTTCACTGCTGTGCGGATGACACCCGACTCTATCTATCCATGAAGCCAGAAAACACACACCAATTAGTTAAACTACAGGAATGGAATGTCTTACAGATATAAAGACCTGGATGACCTCTAGCTTTCTGCTTCTAAATGGACTGATTGGTACTTGACATGTAGACTGGAGGAGCCAGGGATCAAACCACCAACCTTCCAATCAGTAGGTGACCTCCTCTACCTCCTGAGCTACAGCCACCTCGACCCCGCCAAATTCAGATTAAATTGGGGTTATTTGTACTCGGCCTTGAAAATCTTAGAAATATGATATTTAACCAGATTCAATGGAAATATTAAACAAATATGTAGTACTGCTTTCTTCCATTTGCACAATATGTCTAACGTTAGAAATATCCTGTCTTAGAGTGATGCTGAACAACTTGTTCATGCATTTATTACTCCTAGGCTGGACTACTGTCATTCATTATTATCAGGATGTACTGAAAACTCTGTGAAAAGCCATCAGTTAATCCAAAATGCTGCAGCAAGAGTACTGACAGGGACTAGAAAGAGAGAGCAAATTTCTCCTATATTGGCTTCTCTTCATTGGCTCCCTGTTAAATCCAGAATTGAATTCAAAATCCTGCTCCTCACATACAAGATCTTAAATAATCAGGCCCCATCTTATCTTAATGACCTTGTAGTACCATATCAGCCTATTAGAGCACTTCGCTCTCGCACTGTGGGCTTATTTGTTGTTCCTAGAGTATTTAAAAGTAGAATGGGAGGGAGAGCCTTCAGTTTTCAGGCCACTCTTCTGTGGAACCAGCTTCCTGTTTGGATTTGGAAGACAAACACTATCTCTACTTTTAAGATTAGGCTTTAAACTTTCCTTTTTGCTAAAGCATATAGTTAGGGCTGGACCACTTGTTCCACGCTTTGAGGCGACTGTTGTTGTGATTTGGTGCTCTATAAATAAAATTGAATTGAATTGACAAGAAATGACATGAAAGTCAAATATATTGTATTTATTTATTACACTGAAACTGATTAATAAGCTATTACTAATGTACCTGTTATTAACATAATGCACAGCTTATTTGTGATTAAAATAACAAACTTTAAATTTTAAATTTCCATCAAAGATGAAATAGTGTTTTGTTTTATTTTGTTACTTGCAGCCTTCACATCAAAGTGTGTTTTCTTGATATTCATGTGACATTACCAGTTTTCTCTCAGTGTCTCTGTCAGGAGGGTCAGTACTTGCTTTTCTAGGCTCAGCCCCACCTCTCTGTGGTAAATTCCATTTCTGAAGGGAAACATAAAAATAATTGCAACTTCACCAGAAGTGTCTCTCTAGATAGATAGATAGATAGATAGATAGATAGATGGATGGATATAGAGTGACAATAAATACATTTACACAATTACAAAGACAATTATTTGGTTTTACAAGAGAAAGCTTGGTATTTACTTCACTCCTGCTGGCCGAATTAAGTCAAAGCATAGGTCACAGTTTGATCACGTGCCCTCAAAGCGTGAACGAGGCAGGAAGCTGTTTGAGTTGAAGTTGACCTTCAAAATATAAGCTTCAAATTTTAACTCGTGCTAAAAACTTTGTAGTTACAAACCAGAAGCTCACTTACGAGCAATTTACATGTTCAGTTGATTTAGGTGAAATTCACAAACTTGAAAGACAGCGGATTAATTTATTTTTCGTGTTAAAAGCCAGCGCAGTTTATAATTTTCCAGAAAAGAATGAAGTCAGTATTTATACAGACCGGAACTGAATAATAGTTTGATTCTTCTTTCACGACCACCAACCCTTCTACACGTATTGTTAAACCAATTATTCATTTGCTCAAGAACTGATATTGGAAAAGGGAAGCTGGGATATGGGACAACGATAATATAATATAGATATAAGATTTAAGTTGATTGTATTAGTTTTATTTTTCTTTGTGCGCCTGTTTATTTTTATTAAAAAACCAAACAAACTGCCATGGGGCTTTTATTTTGGTGGCTCTAAGCGGAAGAGTCGCTTCACTTACTTCTGCCAATTTAAAACTACCTGTACGAGAACAGGTTGATAGTTTTCAAAACCAAGAAAGCTTAGGTTGTGTCTGAAATCAAAAGCGGGAAGTTATGAAGTAGTTTATCAGCCTGCTTCGTCTCTGTGTCCCCTCTCTGCTTTATCGTTTTGGTCACTTACCTTCCTGCCCTGCGCTGCTGTCAAACTGTGTGTTTCAGCCATGTTAACCTTAAGGGAACAAAAAGCAAAGAAATAAGCTGCAGATCCAGTTTGTCTGCCTCTCCTGTCAGCTGAATGAACGGTGACGCAAAGCATAATCTCAGCACACACACACACACACACACACAAACAAAACTTTGATAATCAGCTGCCCTGCATGCCTTCCTGTTTCTAGTCAATAACAAGTGCGCTCATTGTGAGGCTACAACTTAAGGCAAAATAAGCTAAATCCGCTTCAAGCAAAGCAAATTAAATACAATATCTTATTTACTTCAAAAGCTTCAAGTTTATAAGTCTAATATTTTTCATACTGCCAAGATTTCTCAAAAAAAGTGCGTGAAAGAATGCAGTCAATTTATTTACCTTCATGTCTGAGGATAAAGTGCAGAGTTCACGCAAAAGGTCAGCGGGAAAAGATACATTTGTTCGATGGTGTGCCGTGTCAGCTGTCCACTGAATTTTTATATTACCAGAAATGTTTCTTAAACCAGGTAATCAAACTTGGTCTGTGCAGAATTTTCTATATTTGTTAATACAATGCGAAAGATGTAAGAGTAAAACAACTCAAGTGCACGGAAGAAATCACGATTAAAAAAAAAAACAATAAAACTGATTTGACTTTGAGCTAGCTATAAATCTGTTAGTTTATCACTCAGTACTTCTCAAATTGAGAGCACCAATCTTTAAAAATAAAGACAAACAACAAATATTTTTACTGTTTTTCAAGGGGAATACATTTTTGAAGCTCTACAGTAGAACAGTGCATGACGCCAAATACGAACAGAACCACTAGACTTATCTTAATGGTTACTGCCTTTAGGTACACAATAGTTTTTAATCGGATACAGTGTTCCTATCCCATTTGAGATATCAGGATATAAAGAATAGACTCAATCCATAAATACTCACAGTGCAGCCGAGCTGTGGAGCTTATTTTTTACCTGTCTGTGGGCCTGAAATTGCATTCTAATGTGGTTTAGAGAATACTGAAACCCTTCTTGTTGTGACTTTTCTGAAGTCACAAATGAAGAATGAAAGAATGGGGGGAAGCAGAGGACATGGAGTCACAGGAATGGGCTGAGCTGCAGGAAAAGGGAAATGCAAGCAGCCTTAGAACAAGAGGCTACAGTGCAATCGCTGCATATGCTGCACATGCTGTGCAGCACCACATGAAAGCATCTGTTGGTAGCTACAGTGGTTGTGGCTCCAGCACCTGAGCCACAACCACCTGATGAGGAGAAGTTAACATACATCCCATCATCCATCTTGTTCCACTTAATGAATTCAGGGTAGTCAGGGTATTCCCAGGGAGAACATCCAAACTTCAGAGGGTGGAGTGTGCTGTGAAGCAACAGTGCTAACTACATCACCACCGTGGTTCCCTACGTCAGTCCCTTTTTTATAGAATTTCCCTATTTAAAAAATTCCATCCATCCATCCATTCGTTTAGAAAGGGAACACCCTGTACAGGTTGCCAGTCTGTCGCAGGGCTAACACATAGACACAGACAACCATTCGCACTCACATTCACAGCTATGGGCAATTTAGAGTTTTCCAATTAACCTGTCCCCTAACTGCATGTCTTTGGACTGTGGGAGGAAGCCGGAGTACCCGGAGAGAACCCACGCAGACACGGGGAGAACATGCAAACTTCACACAGAAAGACCGTGGCCTGACCCTGATGGTGGAATTAAACTCAGAACTTTCTTGCTGTGAGGCAACAGTAAGCTGTTACAATGAGACAGTCATGCATTTTCAGCTGGCACTTATCTATCTTATACAGTTGGGATAATTCTTTTGCCACCTGTACCAAAATAAGTAGAGTATACTATAGTAATAATCGACACATTTATAATATAATACATATCTGAAAGCAAAAGGTTTATTACCAGAAACAGCAAATCGTCTGAGAAGACAAACCTTAATTTCCTGTATGGAGAACTTCAGAATCACATAAGTTGGATGAGGCCTGTTATCAGAGTAATTGACCCAACTATGACTAATACCACTAAGGCAGGATAGGATGTACTGAACTGCTAGGTCATGCAAATATACAAAAACCAGACTCACTGATACTTTGACATTTTGATACAAAGGCAAATATATCAATTTGTAAAAACCGTGACGTAAAACAAGAATGGGATGCCATTTTGAACAAGCCTTTATTAAAAGTTTGAATATACATAAAAAACCATTTATTGCAACGTATAAAAATTACAAAAACAGAAATAAGCAGTAAAAAGTTTATAGTTAATTTAGTTTAAGTATTTTTTTAAACTGTCTTCAGGTAAAAAACATTCTTTTTTTTAAAAAACACTCAAAAACAGCAAAAATTCAGATAACTGAGAGATAAATACAGTCGTGTAAAGCAAAGAGATAAAAGGTTCTATTCATTTATATTAAATAAAAAACAACAAGGGACAAATGATTGATTTTAGCTGCATTGATCAAATGTCTCTCAAATTTACTGCCCTTTCCAATGAAGTAATCAACGCGACAAAAATCACGTAAAATAATGCTAACACCTACCTGAGACTGAAATACTTACTCTGTCTTAAAAACAAAGAGTAAAACATTCATTTAGAAATCCTGCATGACTTACTTTAAAATGCCAGCGTAACAAATGGACAGCTCAATACTTTATACAGAGTTGTCGTTATGTCTCATTCAGACATAACATTTCTAAGAACAGGATGAGCTTCAAGTGCTTTTACACTTTTCATAACAATATGTCATCAAATGTCAGATATACAGTTTTCCTACTACCTTCTAAACCAGTTTTCCTAGTAGGAATGAGAGCGATGCTCCCACAGCCAGACCGAGGACCAAGAAGAAGGTCATCAAAGAGCCAGCTGCCTCGCAGTCCTTACACCGCACCAACCTGAAGGAGACGAAAACACACAGTTACAACACTGCAGTACAGTGGACACAACACAAAGACAAGTCAAATCATCTTTTTCATTAATTCTTCAACAAATACACATGAAAGTTTTTCACAAACCATCAGTACAAGTGAAGTGCTTGTGTCTCCATGTTGCCTGTATTACTTTGGTTTACTTCCTGTTTTATTTTGAAGGTTCCTTCCTATAAATGCATCCTAGTTTGCTTTTTGTTCCGCAGTAGGGCTGGTGGAGGGTTTAAGAGACCCCTGATCCTGTTCAAAGTTCACACCAAAAGATTTTTCAGTTGTGCCATCCAGCCACCAGGTGCCACAGGACATTCCTCCTCTTCTTGGGTTTTGTTCAGCCAGAAAATTGTTCTGAATGTCTTTGTTTTGTTCCACTGAAGTTTGTGACTTGAATGACATGTTTCACAAGAAACACAGGAATGGTGTGCATGTGTCAGTGGGTGTAGTGTTCTCAGTCAGTGGTAACATACATATAAGGTGCCATATAAAACAGGCAGTCTGCACCTTTGGCAGACTGCCTGTTTTATATACCTTTATTTCTTTATTTCGGCTGAAATAAATCCTATGTTACATTTTATGTGTAGCTCATGTGCCCAACATGTGGGGACTCAGAGCTGTGACTCACTTCTTGTGTCTGTAATTCTTGAGTTTGTTAAAGTGAAGCAAGGATTCAGTTTTCACCTACTTTCAGGTACAAACAGTTAATTTAAATTAAATATTCAAATAAATCAAATAAAACTCCAATGGAAATGTTCTCATTCTTTTTTTTCTTTTTTTAAGATCACTGTTTTATAGAGAGATTTTTTTCTCACTCTCACACAGTAGACGTCCCTCACTATGCACCCGTGGCACTTTGACCTTATCCTGCTGCTGTAACACAATCATATTCCTCGTGGGATCAGTAAAGTATCTATTTATCTTGTGCTTCAAGCTCCATCACATCTGCCTCATTGTAATCAAAGTGTGGAAGGTTTCAAGTGTTAACACACAAACTGAGTCGCATTATTAAAGAGCGGTTAATATCCTATTGAGGGATTTTTTTTTAAAAATTGGGGTCTGTTGAGGACTCACTGTGGAGCGTAGGCCATGCAGAGGCTTGCCAGGTATCCGTTCGAGAAGGCGAATAGAGCCATGATGACGACGAAGGCGCAGTCATGGCTGAAGACGGCGGTGAGTTTAGAGTCCTGGACATTGCATAACATGAGCAGAGGGATGAAGACCAGGCGAGAAAACACAGCGGCAGGAAACCAGCGACTCTCCTTCGACGGCTGCACAAACATACACAAATCGGTCATTTAAGTCAACTGTAACATCGCAACTTCAAAGTCAGATTAAGTATAACAAAATGACTCAATGAGTGCTGTGTGGATTTGAGCCATCAATTCTCTGGAGTCAGTAGACACGCCTGCATTTCCAAATCACATGACTGATTTAAGATGATCTAGCAGCAAGACGCAGCCTCACTGAGTCTGTTTCAACTTGTGTCAAAAGTGTGGACTTTAAGTTATAAAGTTTGTGGATTTTATCTGTTATTGTTTCACATCAAAATAACCATGCTTATATTGTCTATACTGTGGACACATCTTACTGTAAATAACTAGAAGCTTTTTAGATATTTTATGATGTGATAACAATGCTATCAAACTATTTAAATAATATATTTAGACTATAGAGACATAAAAAAATTCCAATACTAAAACAACATTTTTTGGGGGGGGGTTTCATAATCAAAATGGTATTTATTGAAATCCTTCAGTAAAGGCCGTTTTCCACAGGCATTCTTTGAAGTGGAAAAAAACACCTCCAATCCTCTCGAAACAATATTCCATTGGTTTGTTGATTTCTATCTTAGAAATAAGAATGTTTGAACCCAGGCTGCAGACTCACCCACTGGACGATATATGGGGTTGTACGGCCGGCCAAGTCCATGACATTGAAAACAATGAAACAGCAGACACAGGTGAACACTTTGTCTGTTAGGAAGAGAAAGCAGAGGGTGGACTATAAGGAAGAATTCATGGGTGAGCGAGGAATTTTTGCAGAAGGTTTTTCAATGGCCTGAGGGTTTCTCTTTCTCTTTAACTTGGTTAGACCATCACAGAAACTTGTGCTTAACACATAACCTGCTCTGGAGTCATATGGCCAACCAGATGCTTCTGTAGTAATGCTGTAATGATGTCTCACCCCATTCAGCATTGTTCACGTAGACAGTCTTTACTCGCACTGTGATGACAGGAAACACCGACAGGGTAACAGCAAAGACACACGTCACGCACAGAGCCATCAGCCAGATCTGAGAAACACAGGAAGGTGTTAGTCAACGATTCCAGTAAGGAGGCATTTGGGAAAGACCACAGCCAACCGTGTCAAGAAAAATTCCAGGAATACACGAGGAACATTTTTCATCTGAGGTTAGCAAAAGTTTATCAGCTCTTTGATAGAACACTTTGTACAACCTCTGAGAGCCAGTTTCCAGTATTACATTAGAATGTGCCATCATAACAATTTTGGGTTGCTATATATAGAGCCACAGACCAGTATGCATCTATGTAGGCAAAAGTCTTAACAGTTTAAAACATGCTATTGTGATCAACAGAGGAGGTTTGAGGCGTTTAGTCAATGCTAGCAGAAGAAGTTTAAAAAATGGACACCAAAGCTAACGTTCACCTTCTTAAAGACAGCCAGGACTGAGGAGCGCTCCTGATTCTCCTCTAGCTTACTGAGCTTCCCGTTGGCCTCCAGGTCCTTTTTATTTTTTTCTTTGAAAGGAAAAATCAAAAGAATCAGGTGAAAGCCTCATTAACACTGAACGTAGCTCGGCTAACATGTCAGCTATCTAACATAATGCTGAAGAAAAACATATTTTTATTGATTTATACTTAATAAGAACCAACCTGTGCTCTCAAGTAAGACCTCCTCCACTTTATCAGGCTGATGTCTGTTCAGATAGAAATCAGCAAACTTCTGCAGAGGAGTCAACATTGTCAGAAGACTGTAATGTGGCTTTTCTTCCACTGACATGATTGAATTAATTTTTTTTAGTTAATGTATGACAGAGAATTTTATAAGCTGATATCAAGCTTTCTTGCAGTACAAAGATTCAGTTCAAAACAGTCATTTTCATGTCCTTTTGTGATAGTGATTTTATGTGGTGTCTCCTTACCAGGCGTGGCAGCAGCAGGTAGCATACCAGAGTCCCCAGAGTAGCCACACAGGGTGTGATGAAGTATCCCAGTGCAGCCGAGCTTTGATCTGGTTTACCTGCAGGCAAACAGCTTCATTTACAACTCCAAACTCCAATAATTTTACATTTTTTTACAGTGTAATACTGGTATATTTAAATAACTAAAGATGAAATTTAAAAAAAATTAATTTTGCCTGTGAGGAAGATCAATACTTACCTAAAGTAGAAAAAAGCATGGCTAAGGCGGCAAAGATCCCAGCGAGGCCCTGACCACTCATGAACAGAGTGCTGTAGCGAGAAGGAAAGAGGCCCACCATACCGAAGAGACTGCCCTGCAGCACTGCTCCACACACTGCACTCACACAAAGTTACATTAGTTACATTATGATTAGGACTATAATTCTTGTCATGTTTTTGATAAAGACAATAAGCCTGAAAAGTATTTCATATTTAATGATTGAACTACGTTGTGATTTGCCAGTGCCAAATGTAACATTTAGGGATCTGATACAAACATTTTACAGCTGCTACATAGTTCATCTGTAGTTATAAAAAATGTTAGTGTAATCATGTGATCATTTGAGTGAACCTACTGTTAATGAACCAGATGGTTGCCATAGTAATGGCAAAGAAGTTGCCCGGCTCCATGGGGACCTTGACCAAAGCAGCAGTGAGAGAGAAAAGGAGGAAGATGCCGACCAGGCTGAAGAGCACACGAACACGCTCCCTCACACTGCACAGAGACACGTCTTCATTACCATCAGATAACAGCGGAGATAATCAGACTCTTTAGTTTTTAGGTAAACCTGCTCCTGTGCAATTTTGAAATGTGCCACTAAGGACAGCTTGGTTCAACTTTTATTAATATTGACATCATATTTCTCTCAGTACCAGCCAGCTGTGCTTACAGACTATCGCAGTAATTCCTAACAACATTACAGAGATTTGGAGCAAATGTGCTCATTCATTCATTCATTAACATTACTACTACTGCTACTGCTTAAAGCAAAAAAAACAAAACAAATAAATACATTATCATATAATTAACTCCAACTCAAAAAACTCGATGAATGTAAATACTTTGTAGTTACTATCCCACCCATCTGCAACAGTGCACCTAGAACGCTTACATCATGGAGGGAGCAAGGGTTAAGGGTCAAGTCTGGAAGAATTTGGAGCTGTCTAAGCCAACAGCATCTATTCTATGTTTGTAATAGTCCACTGTGAAAAAGTGCAATGAAAAATCTGAAAAGCTCTGATGACCAAATTGCTTTCCCTCTTGCCCTCATTGTGTCTTGGATTTCACTGTAGTTATAGTCAGTGTAATACTTGCTGGAAAGCATCTATTAAAATGAACATGCTGTGTTGCCATTGCATGAGAAACTAGGGTCACTCATAACATTTCAGTAAATGTATGTTTCTGGATCTATTTATTTGTTATCTTTATCCTTTTACAAAGTTAGGAAAGTAGATTGTATCTTTGTATTATGGTTATGATGTTGTCTTACACATAAAGAGTGATACTTGGCCTCTTCTTCATAGTAATGACTACAGCTTATTCATTTCACTTTGGTATCAGAAGATACCTGAAGCCAAAGTGTCAGTAAAGTAGTAGAACTGCGGATAATGGAATTTGGGCATCCTAGAGATTTAATACTTTTAAAGGTCTTGTTCTTGTGACTCAAGCTTAATCTAGAAGAGCCATTCAAGCAGTATGTTTCAGTGTTCTTAACACTCACCACTGATACAGGAAAGAGTTGAGAAGGGTAAACAGCAGCAGTGGCAGTTGGGAAAGCAAAGCCATCCAGCTGTCATAGCTATAGTCTTTGGAAGAAGTGCCTGATGTGCCATTTGAGGTGATGTCTTGTGAAAGACGTTCATTGAAATACTTAAAGAGGAAGAAAAAAAAGTCATTTACTATAAAAGGACACACTGTGCATGCTATGAGATTCAAATAACAACATAAACACAGAAAGAACAAGAATGATTTGAATCCCTGTGCAAAATCGCAGACGTGGGGGTTTTTTTATACTTATTTTCCTCATTTATCTTCTCAGCAGTGTATCGTGAAAATCATAAATAAGAATAAAAAACAAGCAGTTTTTAATTAAAAACAATAAAATCATTTAATTAAAATGTATACATTGAAACATCATCTATAAATAAAAAAATATCTATTAGAATCCATTAGTAGCTAATCTTGTAACAAACCATTATGCAGAAACTTACCTGCCTACATACACATTTCATTTTCAAATTTAACAATGCTAACATGTGATACAGGGATAGATGATAGTCACGATGGTCTAAATTTAGAAATAAAGAATCTGCTGTGATAAAAATGTGGAAAAAAATGACGTGAACATGAAACCTGAGATGCTGTGATGAAAAAGTTCCAGGGGAGCAGAGTTCCTAGACCGAGCACAAAGATAATGAGGGCCACAGCCTGACTGCTGTGAAAACAAAATACAAGTGGGTTAAAGGAGGATTCTTTTAGATGTGTGTATATCTCTAGAAATCATACTCACCGGTCAACAGGTGCACTCTTTTCATTCGACATCCTGATAGTTTGTCACGTGTCTGCGGATGTCAATAGAAGACTCTTAATAATAGTTTAAATTATGCGTTTCCATCACATGTACTGACTGAATACATGCTCCGCTGATTGCACATCAGAAACAGAAGCTTTTGTTGTTGTTGTTCTTGTTTTTTTGTACAACCATTTAAAAATACTAGTATAACTAAAATGAGAGAATAGTCAGGTGTCACAATAAGTTGCCCCCACAAATTCTTTGTGACTGTAAAAATTTGTTTGTCTGCCACAAGAAAGAGGAGAACACCAAAGGGATAAACCCTGCAGGTCTGACAACAGGAGGTGTATTACTCCTCCGGTTTTCTACCTGGAGACAGTGTTTACATTGCAATCTGCTTTTCTGACATTCAATAGTACCCTCACCGACACACAAAACAAAACAAGGACAACACAACACACCAATGCTAGGAGGTGTCCGTGGACCACAGAGGGTTAATAATACTCACCTTCATTCCATTTCCAGAGTGTAACAACAAACCACCTGTGTGAAATCTGAAATCCCCATGGTGTTGATTCAAAATGTGCTCTGGCACAATCATAGACATGGGTTGCTACTGAAAACAAGAGTTGTGCCAAAAAGTGATCGCCTGCCAAAAACTGATTTCCAGTATTTGGCAAAAACGAGTTGCTCATATTTAAACTTGCTATAAATAACTTGTTGGTCTATAATATGTAAAACATATGTCAAAAGTAACCCTCATGAATGACATCAAGTAATCTTGTGCCACAAACAACATTCCTGTAACAAGAAGCCAATCAGTTTTTTGCAGTGACTTTTATATATCCTTTATTTATCCAGTTAAAAAAAATCTCGTTGACATTAAAAATGTATTTTTTTAAGAGTAATCTGGCCAAGAGTACAGCAACAAATATAACAATAGTTCTGTAAACATATTTTAAGTGGACAAAAAGGACGGGATTGGTTAAGTACAATAAGACAGAGTTATAAGGATACTTGAAAAACAGGTAATTTATAAATTTTATATATAACCCTCTCGTAAACCCTGTTCACCGAAGTCTATTTACCAACATACGTTAAGATATTACACATAAAAAAAACACACGGAAACATTGGAAATCAGTTTTTGGCAGGCGAACACTTTTTGGCACGACACCTGTCCGCGCTAGGGGCTGAACCATTTGTTAATGATGGAGGGGTGGGGGATAACACTATGCAATATATTTAGTTTTAGAATTTATATTTAGTGTTAACTGTAGTTAATGCTATCTTATTTTAATAAACAACACTGTCATATGCAAAACTAGGGTGGCAAGACATCATTTTTGTGTGGCACATGCCACCCCATGCCGCAGGGTTTGTACTCAACTATCTGAGACTGGCTGTGAGTCATCGACCTGCATCATTAATAAGCATTAACGTCACATCTCCACATGTTGTCTTATCACGTTATTCTACTGTATTTCTTAATCTACGGCAAGGAACATAATACATGTTCAACGGATTAAAGCATATTGCTGTTTTTAAAAACAACTGCCTGACTAAAGACTCAAACCGTGAAACTTCAGAGGATGGAACATTAAAGTGATATTAACTTTAAATAAATATATATGTGTCTCGTTATTCTAGCGACGGAAGTTGTGTTTGAGTTTAATTAATCCAAATTTTAATTGTTTCGATGAATTTAAATTTACCCAGCAAGTTGAACGACGAGTAAATGATACATTAAGTAATAAAAAGTACACGTGTTCCGATTCTTTATGCGATATAAACCACACCGACAATTAACATCCAAACGCCATAAGCAAGCTAATAAAAACAAAGCACTCGAGTCTGAGCTGACCTGCGAGTCGAAAAACGTCTTCTTCTGGTTATCCCTGGATGAATGAATGAAAACGCGGTCAAGAAGCTGGGTGTGGGAAAACGTGCCGCCAAAAGCGTTAGAACAAGGAAATGCGGAAACATGATGTGTCGGAACTGAAGAATCATATTGTCGCATTATGACTTGAAACGTCGAATTAGTTCGAGTGCTTCCCCCGCTTCCAACCCACTCAAGGATTGTGCTAATTAGTCTAAGGATTGTAACATGCAGTCCTATTAAGCATTCTCATTAAGTTCTTCTTCTTTTAACGAGAACTTGGCAGAGATGATGAGCCCCTTAGATTGGTGAGAAACCAGAAGATACAAATATGGAATGACATTTAGGTTATAACAAATGCGCGAGCAAAATAATAATAATAATAATAATGATCTGAGCAAATAATTTCATTTCACAGGCGCAATTAAATTCCTCGCGCCTAAATTCAACAACGTATGAAGTTATGTGGAGGCGGAGCCCAAAGTAAGACGGGGTCCTTATGTGATTGCTTACTTTGATGGACACTTTTGGTTATTGGCTTAATCTGAGTTACTCTTATGCAGCAAAAGAAGCGCTGTTTTAAACCGTACTTGTTTACAATTTGAAAAATAAAGTTTGCCAAATTAATTATCAACAGTTATTGCTTGCTGTGCAGCAGTGGAAATACACATAACTGTCACTGGATTACTTTAATGCTGAAGAACCAGAGGCATGTTTTATAGGATCTGCAGTGCTGTCCCATTAATCTGCTGTACAGTATTGCACAGCTTCTATGATTTAAAAGAAGAACTCATAACGAGGACCAGGAAAGGAAGAGTGCATCAGAATCTGGCAATTATACATTTGGCCAAAATCCAGACAGTTAAACCAGCCAGTAGAAAGTTGCTCAGTCTGCATCAACAGTGAATTTTGGAGGTGGGAACATGATGGTGTGTGTCTGTTTTTCAGCATATGGTACTGGCACACTTCAAATAATTGAAGGAAGGATGAATGGAAAAACGTACCAAAACATTCTTGATAAAAATCTGCTGCCAGATGATGCCATGGTGCATTTCTTTCAAGTTCATCCCAAAATGTGTTATATTTTTAAAGGAAGTACTGTCAAGAGAAATTGAACCACACACTTGAGTTGGTTAGAAATATGGTGTAGTATAATATTATATAATAAGCTCAAGTCATTCATATCCAGTTATTTACAAAGCAATAGCTATTATTCATTTCCTACTCCTGCATGAGGTTTTTGTAATCAAAGAAAACATCAGTCATGCTATCCTTATGTGATTTTCACAGCACCACAATGTTTTAAGGATGCTTAAAAAGAGCAAAAGAAATAAAAATGTTATTACAATTATCTGTCAGTTGTTTAAATAGAAGTGGAAAAAGCAGAAGAAGACGAAAGTAAAGATCAAAGCTGCTAATGACACCCACCACAGTCATGTCATCAGTGAACTTGATGATGTGGTTCTAACTGTGCATTGCTGCACAGTCGTGAGTCAGCAGAGTGAACAGCAGTGGGCTGAGCACACAGCCCTGAGGGGCTCCAGTGCTCAGTGTGGTGGTGTTGAGATGCTGTTACCGATCTGGACTGTCTGAGGTCTCGCCGTCAGAAAGTCCAGGAGTGGGGGTGGACTTCCTCACCAACACATCATTCTGAGCGTCAAACCGTGGATAGAAGTTGTTCAGTGCATCTGGTAGGGAGGCGTCACCCTGGCAGGCAGGTGTCGTCTTTCTGTAGTTGGTGATGGCATGGATGCCATGCCACATGCGCTGCATGTTGCCAGGTTGAGTTGAGCATATAGCATATAAAAATGTATAGCATATAAAATTCATATCTAAAGATTATCAGCCTTGTCTTCAATCAGATGATTTAGACCTTGACAGGCTGAACTGTGACGTCAGAGTTTAATCTTCCTCCATAGACTAAACATTGAATTCAGTCTCCTGCAATTCAGTGTTTAGTCTACACAGTGGCACACTGCAGTTAGTAATGTCTGACATGACTGTTAGTGTATGCTATTGTTCCCGTTGTTTGGGAAACGCTTTCCACCTTGGGATCCTAAATACAAATAAAAAAAAAAGGCTGTAAAAATCAGATCAAATACTCTCAGTAAAGGAACATGACTCATTTTCCAGGAACTAAGATCACTTCAAAGTTGGACAGTGCTCTTCTTCCATTACCAGCACAGCACAGCGTTTTACCTTAACCGGAAATAACGCTTCTAGGCAAGAGCCTTGTTACAGCTGTTCTGTTTATCCAGTACTTGTTATTTTTGTCTGTTATCTGTCTCTATGTGTTAGCCTGCCTCAAACTGGCATAAGAAAATAGACGGGTCGATGTTTTACATATAATATCTGATTTAAATTGTGTTGTGACATGACTGGAAAAAAAAAAAAAAAATCAACACTATTTACATAAAAAAAACTACCAAGCTAACTTTTTGAAGTACATTTAAGAACAGGATGAAGCTTGGACCTCTACATCTTTGGGGACGGTTAATCAAAATGAACCAGTTGGTAACTCACTCTTGTCTTTCAAAAGTCTGAGCAGCAGCCTAATGTACCAAAATGCATAACAGACACGTCGGGGTTTAAACAGACATTATTAACATTTTACATACATATTATCCGCCTAGCTTACTCATTTCCGGCGATTAAGGACCCTGGAATGTACTTGACACGTATTTTGCTCACTACCGACTTCTTGGCTTTAAATATATTATCTCATGCGCAGGATGTTTTATGCTTGTGTGCTGTCATCTGTGCTATGTGGTTTACATTCTTCTATAGTTACATTTCCTGTCTTTCATATTTATATTTTAATTGATTGTTACTAAACCATTGCCCCCAGGATTAATAAGTATTCAGATTCTGATTCAGATTTTGATTTGAATTTAGCTGAAAGACCTAATGTGAGGAAACTTTTGACTAACTAAAGAGAATGTCTTATTGGGGTAACAGCTGCAGCAAGTCATAAACTTAGGTTTATGACAATCATAGTTGTTTGTGCACGGCTACACACGCAGACCACAGAGAAAACTGGAAGTACAGGTTTTGTATTTTCATAGTAAAACAAGTGTTAATGGTGCAAACATTTCAGCATCTCAAATAACCAGGTTCTCTTAAGTAACTATGAGGAAAAACTAAAAACTAAAAGTAGACATGAAAATCATTTTAGTTAACTAAAATAAAAATAAAAACTGGAAAAAAAATCTATGCGTTAGCCCTGCGACAGTCTGGCGAACTGTTCAGGGTGTACCCCGCTTCTTGCCTAAGAGAGCTGGAATAGCAACCCTTAATAACAGAATGGATGGATGGACAAAAACTGAATCAATTTAATAAACTTAGAAAACTAAAGAAATGTATATGTATATGTAATTTCGAGTTTATAAGACAAACTAATGGCATTTACTTCAGCTTGAAAACAATTTGGTATTTGAGTAAGTATTGAGTATTTTGGTATTCAAGTAAGTTACGTTGTTTTACTCTGAAATGTGAACCGGAAATCAGTAGCCTTGATCGCTAAGAGGCACAGTTGAGTTTGAAAACGGAGAAGCCAGCGTTCGCTCAGTGTGGGTTTGTTAGGAACTATATCGATAAAACGTCGCCGAACACCTGGTAAAAACTGAAGTAACTTTGACATTTTATGGTCTGAAACGGCTAACAGCGTTTGTTCCCTGGAACAAAGACATCCGGGACATTCGACTGCTTTAAGACGAACAGTAACTTCGGTGAGTTAATTGTCTAAGGAGTTGATTCTTTTCGTCATTGTTACCGCCACTAACGCCGACTAAGTCTTCTGCAGTCAGTGTTAACCTTATGCTAAATAAGTACCTAATGAACTAACACATTATCTCCTTTTTCTCAAGTTTTACGATCGAAAAATGCTAACTAGCTACGAGTTACCGTAATGACGTTATATAGGGCAACAACAGTGTACCCAATTTCTTAAGCCATTCAAGGTTTAGGTTTAGGTGTAAGCGCTAAATAACCATATACGCGTTTATTTTTTCACTGACAAAATCCCAAACACAATTTTTTTGGGGGGGTTTCTCGTGAAAATGTGTGAGTTTGGGTTAACGTAAATCAAATTTTATCGACGCTTTTTTATGGTCGTATATGGTATTAAATTTCGTAATAAATTACGGTGACACGTCTTTTTCGTAGTGACTTGTAAAGTGGAGTTGTTCTATGCATGTCATAAACGACTCTGAAGTGTCTGCAGACTCCAGTTACATAGCTTCTTTTCTTTAATAGTGTGTCGTACTGATTTGTCCACAATAGAGTGGCCACAAATAGAACTCCAGATATTTAATTAAAATGTACACACAACACTGCTATATTCTACAGCTCATTGAATTCAGGATTTGAAGTTATTATTTACATCAGGTAAAAAAGGTAGTGTGTGTATATTTAGTGTCTTAAACAGGGCTCTGTCCGTGGTGGTACTCCGTCCTGTCCTGTAGCCCAGCTGGCCTCCTTTGTCCTGGCCACACAGACTGATTAGCATTCACCATCCTACCAGAGCATCTGTCTCCACAGACACTGCTTTTGTTCCCCATTTAAATTTTGAAACTTTGTCCTTTTTGTCCAACTGTCCCCTCATATTAAAAGCCTACAGATGTGTCAGCCCATCTTCAAAGACGAATGTTGATCTAAAGCCTGGAAAGTTTTGAGTTCTACACTGTAAAATCTAATTAGTTCCCAGAACTCAAAAAAATTATGGAAACTCATTGCCTCAAAAAAATTGAGTAAAGCTTAGCTAAAAATGACTAAGTTAGGACAACTTATTTACTTTGAGTACTGTGTACAAGCTCATTTGTTCCCAGAACTCAAAAAAATTGGATCAAGTTTACGTAAGATGACCAAGTTAGGGCAACTTACTCATTTTGAGTACACTGTACAGCCTTGTTAGTTCCCAGAACTCAAAAAAATTATGGAAACTTGTTGCCTCAAAAAAACTAAGTAAAGCTTACTTAAGATGACTGTTAGGACAACTTATACATTGCAAGTCTGCAGTATTAACAATAACTTGATATTTCTGACTGTACAATACTAATTGTTTACCTACTGACAAACATGTTAAGTTCAACTAAATGAAAAAACAATTTGTGGTAACCTGAATATGATTAAAAATAATTAACAACAATTTTTGTAATGATGTTAAAATCAGCCCAACTTTTATTTTCAAACACAACAAAGTACAACAGCCAACATACTCAAGGCTCGCAAAATTTCAAAATCTCTGGTAGCCCTTCGGGCAGGCCCTCTTCAGTTTTTGGTAGCCCAAAATAAATTTAAGTAGCCCGAATAAAAAAGAGAGCAATTTTTTAATGTTTTGTTTCCTTTACAATATTATACATTAAAGTATAATATTGTAAAGGAAACAAAAATTAATCAGAAAGTTGTTAAAATACAAATCACAACTGTATAAAAATCACAGTCATCAACTCAAATACTTTGTTCTAATTGAACAGAAATTTCTATGAACTTGTAAGAACTGTGTAGAACATGAATCAGTCTGTGTCAGATCCTGAATCTGAAATTTCCACTGAAGTCAAGGGTAAGGGGTAAGTGGAACCAAGATCTAGGCCATTTGCTTTTTGAAGTTTGCAAAGACTGCTAAATTTTGACAATGGTAGTTCACTCTTTGCAACATAGTACGCTTTTGAAAGATTTTTCAGGACTTCTGCTTGTGCTTGGTTTATTTTTAGTATGTTTTTTGCAATTGCTGTTTGTTCTGGGAAAGATATTGCAGACTGAGCAATAATGCATTTCTTGCATTTCTCATGGGTTCTGATGGGGTCTTTCTTAAAATTACTGGTCCCAGTTACAAAGGCGCTTGTCGACTCAAATGAAATGAAACTCACAACACACCTGGCAGAACATCATGTTATTTAGCTCGTCATATTCCAGCCACAGAAATTCTTTTGTCCATGAAACCAAAAAAGCTGAGCTTTCTTTTTGCCTCATAGTCTGATTTGTCATAACTTTTCCGTTTTGTGGTCGGCTTTTATTTGGCTGCCCCTCTTCACCCTGACCTGTCTTATTTGGCTCAGCAGAACTAAAATACCGGCGTAAATCCTGCTGCTTTTACACACGTACTTACATAACGGTCAGCGATTCTCTGCGCAATCAACCTCTCACATGTTTAAGCTTGCTGTGGGAGATTTCACTTGTCACGTTTGAATAGTAGCTAATAAGTGATAAGACGATGTCAGAGGAATTGGTGCGCAATTAATCGTCACTCACCAATCAGTGCTGCCGCTCTCTATACACCGTTCGCGCGATCGCAAAGTGAAAGTGAAAGCAAAAAACAAGCACAAATTCAAACGCGATTTCAATATGTCACATATTGGCAGTGGCTCATCGATGCCGATGACATAATTACTCAGCTACATTTTCGAAAGAATGCAAAAGCATTGACACATATTTTCCCTTCCTATGATAGCCCGACGGGCAGGGCTGAGATAGATTTTGGTAGCCCGACTGGAAAAATCGCTAGCCCCGGGACGTCGGGCTAGCGATTTTGCGAGCCCTGATACTGGACACTGTTCTGCTGAACAACAAACAATTATATTGCCATCACTGTTATAATCTTACGATGAAACAAAGTCTCAGATGTAATTATTCTGAAAATAAGTTTAGGTCTACCACAGTTTGTTTTGTACTTACATTACTTATATAATCAAAATAAAATATTTATTGTTCTGTCACAAGTGCAGTCTCTAATTTAAACAACACATTTGTTTTCCATTCCAACACATGAGCTGGAATGCTGTATTATTTTAAGGATGCTTGTTTCCAGTCCAGGCATTACTGCCTGAATGACTGTCATGGATCGAGGTGATCCAAATGTAGGTGCAGAAGAAAGTCTTTAACTTCCCTTAAGTACAGTGGCAGTGGATGTGGGTTGGAGATGCAATGAGCTTGAACCTCCAGGCGACCATCTTCACTGACCACACCATCTGTGACGGAGGACTCATCTCTCCTGTTGTCCTGCAAGCAAACAATCATATTTTTGGAACATGAACTTAATTGCTTTCTTAAAACATTTTTTTTCTGCATTTGGTATAAAACAGACTCCAATTTAGACAATCTCAGGCTCCCTCCCACCGGAGAGGTGACATTCAATGTCCCAAATTGTCAGTCTGGATAGCCCTGACCACCACCCAACACACAATAATGTCATGAAAGCATCATTTTAAAAAAGGGCTATGCAAACATGGCAAATAACTTTCATTCTAATGATGTGCAAAATGATTTTGGGCACAAAACAGATTTTGCTGTTAGAAAACTTGCAGACTTCACTATATACAGTGTAGACCCTCTAAACTAAGTTTGGGGGATGTGATCTTTCAAGAAATGCAGACCAAACTGTTGTTGTTTGTTTACTTACACAGCATGTCTTGTAGAATTAACTGTGGTCACCAGCAACAGCATAGTGCAGTCATATCTCAAGTCTAATAACAGAAGACAGGAAAAGATCAGTAAAGAAACAACTTCCCAAACCAAAGCACAAATAAAACAATAAGTAAAACAGGCTGATCTAAAGTATGATTAAAGTTCAGCCTGATTAATATAAATGTCACTGACAGTTGCTAATATATTGGAAAACCAAAACACTTACCACTGAGTTGATGTCTTTCTGTCCAACAACAGGAGTGCTGGTCCCGAGCCTCAAAGACAGTAAGAAGCAAGCAGAGGGAGAAAAAACAGAACATTTTTCAGAAACTGATTTGATCTTTAATGGCTGTGCAATCATTGTAACATAGAGTTTGCTTATGTTGTTAAATAAAGGCTAGATTTGACATTAATAGATGCCACAGATGTTCTAAACCTGCCACAAAGCATGAAAAAAAAAAAAAATAGACGTCTCCGAAAACGTCGGAGCATTTTTGCAAATATGTGATGTCTTGATAAATCGAGCAGATATTTGAAATTTACACAGCTACATTCTCGCCTGAAAATATCTTAAAAGTTTATTTTGTGACCCAGAAAAAGTAATAAGTTTTTCAGCGGCGCCTCCGCCATTGCAGCGCTTACAAAGTGCGCACAGGCTCCGACAACCGTGGCCGACAAATGCGATCCTCCTTTTCCCCAGATTACCCTTTCTGGGTCACAAAATAACCTTTTTAAGATATTTTCAGGCGACAATGTAGCTATGTAATGCTCAAATATCTACTTAATTTATCAAAATATCACATATTTGCAAAAGTGCTTCCACGCTGGAGAGCTCTGTTATCCACCCCCACATCCCACACCTACCCCACCCCTAACGGCTGCACCTCCCGAAGAATTTTGTCTGGGCTCTTATCTCACTGATTTATTTCAAACAATCAACAGAAAATTTCACCACATAGTTTTATGTAAGGTTTTTAAGGCTGTGGTGTTAATTTTTGAGTAACATGAGCCCAGCGGCAGCAGCAACGCTAGGCTAACACTAACTACCTAGCAAGATTTTAAACCTGGTGCTAAACTAAGAGAAGCCACAAAATCAGTTTGAATAACAGTAAACATTTACTCACCAAGTCAGTGTATCAGGTAAAGATCCACAGCAATGACAACAATAATATCTTGAACTGACGCTTCTCCAGGTTTGCTCAACATATTCCATAAAAAATGCACCGTGAACATGCGGACTGATCCGCGAGGGAGGAGGACGGTAGTCACGTGACATTTTCAAAACACATCTTTCATCCTTCCGCCCTGACAAGCAAAACTTCCAGCTTACTTAGTTTTTCTAAGTTAAGACAACTCAAATAAATGGAGTTTATCAGCGTTTTTGCATTAAAAGTACTGGTAACTTATTTAAATTGAGTTCTAATAACAAATTGATAAAATTGAGTCCAGCCTATTTAATATTTTTAATTAAACACAATATTACATTTTACAGTGTAGGTGAGAGTTGCACAAGAGGATAAACAGAAGTGATGCTTACAGTTTATGTAAATTGAGATATTTTATTATCAGAATATCACCATTTATAGCTGATTTACATACTTTAACGTTTCTGTGGCTGTTGTTCAAACTGGTATTCACAAACAAAAGAGCAGAAAAATTATGATATTAATCCTGAGGACGAATCTGTGAGAGAACTCTGAAATGCTAAGGATGGTAGTTGTCCCAACTTTGTCACCAGAGAGCCAATCAACACCCAGATAATGAAACAGAAAAGCCATGTCTTTGACTTTCTACCACTAGAGTGAGGAGATCTCTGAAAATGTTGACTTTATTTTTGGCCAGTCCCCACTTTTTCACACCCCTCTTAGGTATATGCAGAACATGCCTGCTCGTGTTCTGGAGGCACCTCTGCGGTATGTGTGTGGAGTGGGAGGTATTTCTTCTTCAGAGGTTATGTGGAATCATTACAGGGTGTTATAGGTCTTGTACCTTGTAGCTGGTCTGGTTTGGTAAAAATCCAACACCTCCGCCCTCCTGTTATTTCTTTAACATTACTGTACATCAGAGCTTATCCTGTTGTGTCCATCTTTTGCTAACTAACTTGTATAGTACCCACAAGTCTTGGCTGACATTTCCTTTGAGCTTTAGGTTAGGATAACTTAATCTTTCATTTCAGCTCAATAATAGTTACAGATCTCAGAGGTTTAGAAATACTGGTTGGATGTTTCTTTCTGAATTTTAACATAGATCTATATCTTCAACTTTTTTCCAAGTAAACTCATAATTTTCTAGCATAGTTCAAAATTTCAAATAGATTTATTTTTAGAGTTTCATCATATACATGTAAGCCATAGAAGGGCTCCAACTCTCATAGCCATGATAGTTCTTTGCACTTTAGGATTGTCTTAATCCTAATAAAGGTTTTATCCCATGCTGGCATTCTGGCCTGGCTAAATAAGTGTGAGCCATCTGTGATTGGTGAATATTCTGCAGTTTTGTGGACTGTAAACACCTTACTTTCACAGTTCACAGTAATGAAACAATATAGTGGTCAGATAGAGGTACCCGTTTGTGTCAGGTGTTATTCTGTTGTCTTCTGTTTTTTTTCATAGTGGATAATGAAAAAAAGTGACTAACAGCTCAATGTACAGTGCTGTGGAAAAGTATTTTCCCTGTTTATGATGTCTTTCTTTTTTATTTTTGGACTTTTTGGCACATGATGTAAAATAATAAACAAAGATGGCATGAGAATTACAAATTGCAATTTGTAAATCATGATTTTATTTATTAATGGTCAGAGGGCCCGGTGGCGCCAGTGTTCGGCAGCCTCGCCTCTGTCAGTGCGCCCCAGGGTGGCTGTGGCTACAATGTAGCTTGCCATCACCAGTGTGTGAATGTGTGTGTGAATGGGTGGATGTCTGGATATGTAAAGCGCTTTGGGGTCCATAGGGACTAGTAAGGCGCTATATAAATACAGGCCATTTACCATTTACCATTCAATGGGGGGAAAAAAGGCTGTTTAGACATACCTGGCCCGATTTGAAAATGAATTTCCACCTGAACCTGCTGGTGTGGCACTTTTGAAACCAAGAACTGCAAATGTTTGCATGGGTCTTTCACATCACTGTAGAGGAAGTGTTGTTAGTTCAAACCCAGTTGAAATGGAATGTTAACTTTCCAAAAAGTTCACCTTCTGCCTCCTCAGTCTACAGGCTATTTTCTGCTTTGGTTATCATTAAGATGTTTTTTTGGCAAATGTGACATGACCCTTTTGTACTTGTACTCTCCTATAGATTAGGGCTGTTCGATATAACGATATATATCGGATGACGATATAAAAACGTCGATCGTTTAATTTTACGCAATCGTTTGTTTTGTGGTGACGCAAAATAAACTGTTTACGGCAATATTTTTTCATCGTTTTGATGGTCACTGTAGTGGCTATATTAATTTCTTAAAGTTCTCTCGTTCTCCTATATTTTATATAACCACACTATGGACGGACAAGCGCCTGTTTTTATGCGTTGTCGTTAGCAACAACGACGGTAACAGCATCGCGTGTTCGCTTGTTTGTGTTCCACATAAACCTTTCACAATAAAGTTCAAGATCCTGTTGAGACTTTTCAAAATAAACTGAATCACGTGAAAGAGCAGATTATTTACGGATGAGAAGTAAAAAAGAGCCGCCAGGTGTTAAAAAAGAAACCTTAGACTCAAACGTTAGAACAGGCTTTTCCCCGCAGCACGCCGTGTAATAAATATTCACAAAGAAAACGGCGGCCGTTACAACCTATGTCTAAAAATGTATCGTTTCATGCATCGATTAAAACACTCGACTCCAGCTACATGATGCGCAGCTGGAAACACTTCCCGCAAGACGAGCTGCCCGAGATTCACAGAATTTACAGAAAATGTTACGTTTTTGTGATTTATATCGTTATCGGACGATAGAATTCTTATATCGGGATATGAGATTTTGGTCATTTCGCACAGCCCTACTATAGATGTTATTTTTTTGTTGCCTGCATTTCTTTAGATGATGTTCTGGTTTCTTCTTTGACCTCCTGGGATGAGTTGTCAATGAATGTTTTGAGTGTTTTTGGTAGGCCCGGTACTCCTGGGAAGGTTCCCCACTGTTGGAAGTTTTCTCTGTTTGTGGGAAATGGCTTACACCATGGATCAATGGAATCTTAAAGCCTTAGAAATAGTTGGTAAACCTTTTCTGGCTGGTGGATGTCAGTGACTGTGTTTGTTTCTTTAGACTGTGAGATGTTGCTTTTTGAAGTCTTTTTAGTCTACTCCACTTTGTAGGACAGATTCTATTTAAGTGATATCTTAATTTAACAGATCTGGCAGTAATCTGGCCCACATGTGGCTAGTGGAACTGAGCTTGACTTTCCAAAAAAAGTATGTTTAATCGCAGATAATTTATAATTTGTCTTGTAAACATATATTTATTGAATTTTGTATTTATAAACATCCAACACTTTAAACACCTTGAACATATGGCAGTAAGAAAGCACTAAGAACACAAGACATTCAAAAAAAAAAAAATATATATATATATATATATATACTGTATATATTAATTGGGGTGCAACGATATTCGTATTGATATTGAACCGTTCGATACAGTGCTTTCGGTTCGGTACGCATATGTATCGAACAATACAACATTTTTTATTTATTTTATCAACTTTTCTTCTGACGATGCTGTCTGTGTTGAGCGCTCAGTGGATCTGCGTTCGACTACTCCACCTAGGCTGCACTGTCAAGTGCAGATCCACTGAGCGCAGTGCAAGCTAGCAAGACAGAAGCTAAGCTCGTAGCAACATGGCAACTGCCTCAACACTACCCGAAATTGAACCTCCCCCACCCTCATTCAGATCTGGCGTTGGGAACTATCTTGGTTTTCATGTGAAGCATGACCCTGATGGTAAGCGCGTCATGGACAAAAGTAAAACAGTATGTCGGATGTGCCACGCAATGCTCAATTTGTGGGAACTAGTGCGTTAGCGCAGTTAGCTTGTTAACGTGTTGACACCGTCCAGCCCCAAGCACGGGGCGGTCCGCGGTAACTTGTTAACGGAGATTTGCCGCGTTATGGCGTTAATGTCATTTTAACGAGATTAACGCTGACAGCACTAGTGGGAACACAACGAATATGACTGCACATTTACGCCAACATCATCCTACTGCAAAGACAAGTGGAAGCAGCCAAAAACAACTACTGCTACAAACTTTACCCGAGTCATTTAGACAGCCGTTAGCACATGATTCTCCTTATGGGGACCTGATATGTTTAATATGCTGCTGAGAATATACCCCAGAAGAAGCGTATAGTATAGCTTTTATTTTGGAAAGAGCCATTTCTCTGTAATAAACTCTCTTTTCCAAAGATGAGTGATTTCTCGATCAGATAGATTTATTTATTTTTTTGTTGTTTCAGCAACATTAAATTTAAAAACTGTACTTTTGAGTTAAAATATATATTTATAATTTTAATAAATGATAAATTAAAAAGGCATGAACATTTTTTTGTATCGAAAAAATATCGAACCGTGTCACCAAAGTATTGAACCGAACCGAACCGTGAATTTTGTGTATCGTTGCACCCCTAATATTAATAATACTAAGGGAAATTTTAAAAATATAAAATAAAATACAAAAAAAAGAGTACAGGATAGTCTGCACTGTATACATTCGTAAATTTAGTATTTAGCATATTTTCATTACATTATTTTCTCACCAGTTCCTCAACGTCCCCAGTCTTAAACAAGGACAGCTCCTCATATTTTGCTTTGTCTTGAATCGTCTTTAATAACCTCTCTCTTTAGTTCTCCAATTTTAGAGTCCAATTCATTCATTGTCTGAATTTATTAAATTTAGAACTGGTGAAGCTTATCATTTGTTCTCTAATATATGCTTTAAATGCTTCCCATCTGGTGGTTGCATTTGTTTGATTTTTATTTATTGAGAAGTAGAGATCAATGTGTTCTCCTAGGAATTTTATAAAGTCAGAATCTTGTAACCATTTAGGGTGTAAACGCCAGTTAAAACAGTGTCTGTTCACTTGTACAACATTATAAAATAGCGAGACTGGGGCATGATCTGACAGAACAATACTATCATAAATACAGTCAGTTACACTAGGTAACAAAGATGAGGAAATAAGGAAATAATCTATTCGAGAGTGGGTTTTAAAAGTTGAAGAGTAGCATGAGTATTCCCTTTTGGTAGGATTTTGAGTCCTCCAGGGGTCACAGAGATTCAAATCTTTTATATATTGAAGTAGTTTCTTTCTTGTTTGAGAATGTGAGGTATCTGTCCCTGACGAGCGAGCAATCTTTGTGTCTAAGGTACAATTTAAGTCACCTGCCAATATTATCTTACCAGGAAGGATGGCCAATAACAAAAACAAATTCTCAAAGAGCAATGGGTTGTCATCATTGGGGCCGTAGAAATTAAACAAATTTATATTTTCTTTCAAGAAGGTACCCTGGACCACCAAAAATCTAAGCACTCTTTCATAAATGGTGTTATTTACCTGAAAGGGCACTGAGTTATGAATTAACACCATAACCCCTCTAGAATGAGAGAGGAAACAGGACGCTAGTACTTTGCCTGGCCATCTCCTTTGTACTTTCACCAAGTCGTTTCTGAGTAGATGGGTCTCCTGGATAAAAAAAACAATTGAGGACTTCAGATGCTTAAGCCTGGTAATAACCTGCTTTAGCTTAGTCAATTTTACCATCCCCCCTTTACCATTGTATCACTTAGTATCTTTTTTTTTTTTTTTTTTTCCCCTTTTTAAAGTTGAGAGAGATGTTTTTGATTTCCTATGTGTGTTACATAGGGGAAGCACCAGTAAAAAGCAACATCTTTTGAGAAGTATTGAAAAAACAAACAAAAAACTGAAAATCTGCCATAAACAAATCCCCTTAGCTGTCACCCTGAACCAGACAGCCCTCCCTCCCTCTCCCTGACTTTCGGGTGGAGTTACGTGCACACACCGATCCAGTGTAAATAAGGGAGCAGTTAGACCAAACAATCTTAAAAGAACAAAATATAACTAACAAATTCCATATGTCTCCCGGCGATAGTAAATATTTTCACGAACATGTGTATATCTGAAATGTTCATTAGAGTCTCTCCTGCAGCTTATAACACAAGTGAAGAACCCATTACTTCTGGGGACAAAAGAGCCAAAAAAAACCCCACCACCACCACCACCACCAACAACAACAACAACAACAAAAAAAAGGGCATAGAAAAGTCACGTGCCAACCGAATAGTGAAGTCCCAAACCCTCAGCAAATATGTTATTGGCTCATAATCCCCATGATAAGCAATTTTAGCTGATACTGATGGATATTCAAGAAGATTTTAAGCCTTGGACAAACTTCTCAGCCTCTGCTGGGGTTTCAAACTCGCGTATCTGTCTGTCAGACGGCACTCGGAGCTTGGCTGGATAAAGTATTCCGTAGCGTATGTTCATCAATCTCAGCTGTTGTTTTACCCTGTTGAAACACCTCCTTCTCCGGTGTAGCTCTGCCGATAGATCTGGGAAAAACAAAATCTCCCTGCCGCCACAGATAACTTTGCCTTTGACCCTGGCTGCTCACATCACTCGGACTTTATCCTGAAAGTTTAAAAACTTTGCGATGAGGACTCGCGGAGTGTTGGGTCGATTCGGATGTGTCCTGCTGGGCAGCCTGTGTGCTCTTTCAATGTAGAGTGGCGTTGGAAATGTTTCAGGTCCCAGCGCCTCAGGGAGCCGTCTTACAGGAAAGCCACCACATCATTTCCTTCCATTTTCTCCGGCATGTTAACTAGTCGCAAGTTGGATCGGCGAGAGCAGTTTTCGAGCTCGTCGTGTTTATTTGTGAGGAGAGATACTTGTTTAACAAGCGCATCAGACTTGTTTTTCTCTGAGTTAACGGTGTCTTCTACGTTGCTAATTTGCACTTCTGCTTCATCCATGCATGCCGAGAAGTCCTGCACGTCCCTCTTAACGTCCTGTATGGCTTTCAGCACCACATCAATTTTTGTGGAAAAGTCATTCCTGATCTCGTTGAGAATCTGAATCACATCCATGTTGTGGGCCTTTCCAGTATTCTCGCCTACGCGTGGCTCAAGACAAGCATCATCTGCTGAGTTAGCTTGACTACTAGCATACGATACGTCGTCGTCCTCATTTGGAGAAGGGTTAGTTTTAACTTTATTTAGTGCCTTCTTCGCTGGTATATTTTTGCGTGAAATTATACTAAATGGCCACAGGTGGTAAATTTTACTGTTCGTGGCGTAAAAGTATAATTCTAAGGATTTTACACCAGGAGCTCACCAAAAGCCGTATGTTCAGTTCAGCGCCATAGCCGTGCCCCGATAATTTATAATTTAATTCGGTGGCTATTTGTTTTTTTTTCCCCCCTCAGTAAATGAATGATTTTGTGTTTATTCAGGTTGTCTTTGTCTCATATTAAAATATGTTTGATATTTGAAAAATATGCATAATAACAACAATGATGATGATGATGATAATAATAATCATGATAATAATAATAATAATCATAATCATAATAATAATAATAATGATCATAATAATAATAGTAGTAGTAGTAGTAATAAAGATTTTGTGGCAGTTTTTTTTTTTTTTTTGTTTTTTTTTTTCAGCTACAATTTTGATCTTCAAGATGAAATAAATGAATGAAATACCCATGGCTTTTAAAAATGTATATGATTAACTAGGAATAATCAACTGCATCTCCATAGTGTGAGATTAGCGTTTATATTGAGGCATGGAGGGTTATGACTTCAAGCCTTAGCAAAAGTCTTACAGCAAGAGTAACTGAACAACACCCTGAGAATACATCTGCTAATACTAGAGCAATTTACTGACGTCAAGCATCGTAAACTTTTAATCTGTCCACTAAGTAGAGTACCTCACATTAGAGACGTGGCACTTGTTAATATAAATGTGATCGAGAGTTTTCGTGTCGCAGATAAGACTGAAGGAGATAAGTTCAAGTTAGTCTGGGGTTTTTGGGGGGGTTCTTGGCTTCAGTTGAGCCTGACATTGGCTATCCTTGAAATCTGACCTTACAAGACTGGTTATTAGCTCAGTTGAAGCAGTTCAAATGGGTTTCAGATCCTGAAGAAAATGGGCAGCATTTCCTGCTCTGAAAAGGTGGAGGTGTGTCCACTGAAAGTACACAGTGCATATAAACATGAACTAGGTTAGGCATTGCAGGTGTTAATAATTTATGTACCCCAACGTTGTCTCATCATTTTTAGCATAATGAGGTAGGGATCCACCCATCCGATACTTGGATCAGATGTTGGTCTTATTCCCATTGTAAAAGCTGGATTGGAACGACTTTTTAATGTCGTTAATGGTGCATTAAACAGCATGAAATGTTATTATATGTGATAGTAATGTTATTTCAATTCATTTGTCACTTGGCGGCTTCAGCTCACAGATAATGTGTGTGAGGACAAACCAGCAGTAAACAGAAGAGAGTCACCGTGGTGAAATAAAACTAGTGCAGGTAAAGGTTAATTACATGACTGCATGTTTTTCTTTGGTCCAGCTATTATTTATTTTATAATAATTACCAATTCAGGAAAAGGTATATTCAGCATATTTATTCTATATCATGTATGTATATGTCTATGTACCTTATCTCTCTGGGTGCGCCAGTCTCAACAAAACTTTGCCTGAAAATTGTTCCATACAGTGAGTATGAGCATCTGTGATTTTCAAAAAGATTTTTTATGAATCTCAATACTTTGGATTTTCATATGTTAATTTTGTCATCCTCCTGCAAATGTGATGTTATGTTCTCCATTTGTATTTGTTTCACATTCTACCTTGGCTGTGCGTAATGTAACGGTCACCAGTATTTGTATCTGCAGTGGAATATTGTTTGACACCAAATGCAGAAATAAGAATTTGGGAAAGTACGCATGCTAGTACCTTTAATTGCTCTAAACAGTTTGTCATTAATAACAATAAGAGCTGGACCTTGTACTGTGACTGCAGTTGTTAACAGCCTTCCTTCATTCCCATGTGGGAAAAAACTGGGGAAATTTGTATTTTTGATGTATATTATTTAAGGTTGGGCGATATGTAAAATTTTTCCAACTGACATTTGTCAGTCCAATAACCGACAATAGGCAATATATTTGCGCAGGTGACTTTTTGATGGGCGGAGCCATATAATCATGCACCGACTGATCTGCACGTTTAGAATTTATAAGTTTTGTTTGGAGGGAATATTTTACTTTCTTTTCTTGTTTGTTTCAGTATTAACATAGCTACTTTTTGGATTATTCACTTATGTATTTATTTGAGATGCGCTAAATCGCACAAAAGCCTTAACTTTACGTCTGAGATTTTTCTTTTATGTTTGCTGGAAGAGACATTTTGATTTTTAAGGTACTTTTTGTTAAATTTTGTATTTGTTGTTTAAGACAGATGAACGCTGAAATGGCATGTAAACACGGTTATAGTGGAAAAAAGAAGCCAGTTTCACTTTGTTTCCCTCCCCACCATTGTGTGTGGGTTTTAAAAAAAAAAAAAAAAAAAAAAAAATTTAAATAAAGTATTTTTTTTATTTTATTTAAAATATATTTTTAAAATAATAAAAAAAAGTTATTTTAAATAAAATATTTTTTTCTGAACATAGGCTTCTGCCTTTCTCTCTGTTATGAGTTTGAGTAAATGAGCTGCATTTGCGTGAAGAGAGCAGTGTTAAAACAGCGCTATTATTTTTTTTTTTTTTTTTTTCTGTTGACTGCTTCTCTTAGCATTAACCAACATATTAGCAAACTTAGGCATGGGCAAATAAATAAAGAAATCACTCCTGTAAAAGCGATCAGTCTATTGTCGATGGTCAACCATCATCCAACCGCCAACCTTAATGTTATTGTCTTGCTGTTACTGCTGAGTTTCTTGACTAAAAAAAGTTAAGAAAGCAGCAGACAATGTAGTTTGCAGTCAGGTATTCAGCTGATACCCATCCACTTAAGTTAACTAATTATGGTACACTAAACATTAGTAGTCTTTTATAAGAGGCTGATGTTGATAAGCTAAAGTAACAACGCTTCCATCAAATGACATCAAGGCTGAATCGTCACCGTGCCAGTGGTGAGAAACAGCTGCCCAAACTAGGAGCCGTGACTCTATTTGAGCTTTGTGTTGCTGAGCCTGATTACAAATTGAGAGATGGGTCACAAAGGCGGGATACAAACAGCTCTGAGTTGCAGTGTGAACAGAGCATCTACAGTTAAGCCCATAATTATTCATACCCCTGCCAAATTTTGACTTAAAGTTACTTTTATTCAACTAGCAAGTTATTTTGTGACTGGAAATGACACAGGCGTCTCCCAAAAGATAATAAGATGATGTACAAGACGCATCATTGTGGAAAAAAAAATATTTCACAGCTTTTATTTACATTTGAGCAAAAAGTATCATGTCCAGAATTATTCATACCCTTCACAAACTGTCACAGTCTCTGGGAAAATCCAAAGTTCCATACCATTCCAAATAGTCAAAGCTGTTCTAAAGCATCCTAATTACCCTGATTAATTGGGAATAGCTGTTTTAATCAACTCAACAGGTGAAAAACAGCAGCTCTCTGCAGGTGGTTTGTGGACAGTCATGGCTAAGACATAGGAACTCAGTGAGGTGGTTTGTGGACAGTCATGGCTAAGACAAAGGAACTCAGTGAGGACCTGCGGCTGCGCATTGTGGCTGCTCACAAGTGAGGAAAGGGCTACAAGGCCATATCCAAATGTTTTCAAGTTCCAGTAGCTACAGTGAAAAGTATTATTAAAAAATACAAGATGTTCCGCACTGTGGAAAATCTCAGAGGACGTTGTCGGAAGCCAAAAGTGAAACCTGTGCTGGCCAGGAGAATAGTGAGAGAGGTGAAAAAGAATCCAAGGATCACCACCAAGGCCATTCTGGTGAATCTGGGCTCTGCTGGTGGCAATGTCTCAAGGCAGACAGTCCAATGGACACTGCACACTGCTGGCTTCCATGGATGCAGAACAAGGAAAACGCCACTTCTCCAGATAAGGCACGCAAAAGCTTGTTTGGCCTTTGCAAATGCTCATCTGGACAAAGAAGAAGGTTTCTGGTCTTCAGTGTTATGGTCAGATGAAACAAAAATTGAATTATTTGGTCACAATGATGTTTCCTTCATTTGGCGTAAAAAGAGGAGAAGCCTTCAACCCAAAGAACACCATCCCCACTGTCAAACATGGTGGTGGGAACCTAATGCTTTGGGGGTGTTTTTTAGCCAATGGACCATGGAACCTAATCACAGTAAACAGCACCATGAAAAAAGAGCAATGCATGAAGATTCTCAACGACAACATCAGGCAGTCTGCAGAAAAACTTGGCCTTGGGAACCAGTGGACATTTTAGCACGACAATGACCCAAAACATACAGCAAAAGTGGTGAAGAAATGGTTAGCAGACAACAACATTAACGTTTTGCAGTGGCTTAGGCAGAGTCCTGACTTGAATCCAATTGAGAATCTGTGGAGGGAGCCAAAGATCAGGGTGATGGCAAGAAGACCCTCCAACCTGAAAGATTTGGAGCTCATTGCTAAAGATGAATGGGCAAAAATGCCTGTGGAGACATGCAAAAAGCTGGTCTGCAATTATAGGAAGTGTTTGATTGCTGTAATAGCCAATAAAGGCTTTTCTATTGATTATTGAGAAGGGTATGAATAATTCTGGACATGATACTTTTTGCTAAAATATAAATAAAACCTGAGAAATATTTTTTTCCACAATGATGCCTCTTGTACATCGTCTTATTATCTTTGGGGAGACACCTGTGTCATTTCTGCTCAAAAAAGAACTTGCTTGTTGAACAAAAGTAACTTTAAGTCAAAATTTGGCAGGGGTATGAATAATTATGGGCTTTATTGTATGTCAGAATCGACATTGCTGTCAGAAGAGGGAAAAGATGCACAAGAGAACAGTTGTTAAAGAGGAGTGAAGTCCCTTTAGAAGTCAACCTTGTTATCTGGTGTCAATTTACAGATAGTGACTGTGTGTCTCTGTGACCCTGCAGTTCACTGAAATAAACTTTGGCCATTTTTGGCATGTCATGAGAACATCGCTTTGTTGTAAATGCACTGAAACCACATTACCTCTTAAGCTTTCCAGTCAGCTGCAGGGGAGATCCTCCAAGGTTTATCTTTAATTAATTCACAGTAAATTTTAGCCATAGGATGTTTTGAAAATGAAGTCAGAAATTGAAAGCTGTTTGTCTATATAATTCTTATAGCAATGAACTTGGAAACCGTGTAATGTAAAATAATTATTACAATGTTACAGATTTGTTCAGAATAATTTGTATGTTGATAATTTTTCTGCTTCACAACATAATTTCTTTTGCAAGTGCTGCATCTTGAAGAAGTGACATATGTGCTTACTTGTAGGAAGCAACAGATTAATTCAGTTCATTTAATGCATTTTCCTTTTAAGGTAAACCTGAGATAGATCCATACAGTGAGGACATTTGGTGATAGTATACAGAAAATCAATTATTCTAAGTGATTAACCTTATGTGTCCAGACAGGAATGGTCTCTGATGAAGATGATGTGAACCAGACGCTATGAACTTCAGTGAGCAGATGCAACAGGTGTTACAGATCTATAGTTTAAGGGTCAGAATTTTTTATTCAACAATTTTATTAAATATAAAATTCCAAGTAGATGTCATCTTGGCATGACTGCAGTAGAAAACACAAGTTACGGCTGCATCATTAAATATACTGGTCTGTGGTATCTTCAGCTGACCCTGTCCTTGTCCACAATTGAGATTCAGCCATAGCTAGTGTCAGCCTTCAGGGGTGTGTTTCAAGATAGGCAGGTGGCGTACTACACCTATCATTAAAGCTCTAGTTGATAATTAATTGTAGATGTAGAAACGTACCGGTGCATGTGTTTATCCTGGATTAGCAGGTACTGGGCATGTTGAATGATATTTGCAAATAAGAATCAGTAAATAATACCATTTACGGATGTATGTAATTTTTAATATTTTTGTTTAATTATTATTATTATTATTAATAATAATACATTATTATTTATTTATGCAAAATTGTTTTAGATTATCTTACCTAACAGTATTTAAAGTAGGCTGATTATTAAAATTTGCTTTAGTGAAAATGCGTAAGGTAACTGTTTTGTTTTAAAGTTCATGGATTCTTAAAAACTTGAAGAGCATGAGGACACCTGAGTGGGGAAAAACAACTCAAAAAGCTCTGATACTGCAGAAAACACATGAAAGGCTTCTGGGTGTGAAGTATGTGCTAAAATGAAAGGCTGACAGGAAGCAAGAAATAGCACAGCTTTTCAGTGCACGCTAACACAGAATAGTGCTTATCACCATCGACATATCTTCATCTAGAAGCGAAATGCCACATCCTAACAGCTTTTAATACATTTTCTGCTAAGTTGCTTTGATACCAGCTTATCTTGATAGTGTCTTGATATACTGCTTGTTTCCCGTCACTCAGCTGTATCATGCTTTTATCTGTGGTATTAAGAGGAAACATGCCGTAAAGGCTTCAGTTTGTCCTGCCTGGAATAATGATTATGCTGGATGATGTTTGCCAAACTTAACTGTTACTCCTACCTTCTTTCTTCTTGTGCTCTGAGGCCTGATCTGAACTTATCGGCTGTAGACAACTCTGCTTTGTAATGTACTTCTAAATATAAATAATGGTGAACGTTACAGAAATTTTAGTGTTTTGCTCATAAGCTTAAAAGGTCAACAACAGTCTTCTCCACTAAACATTTAGCTAATCATTTTAGTCTATACCACAAATATGTAACCAGTTTCCCCCACAGCCAAAAGATCAGGGTTTAACAGCCATTTGTATGCTTTACTGCTGGGTGCAGAGAGAACAATCATGGAAGAGGAGAAGCTTCAGCTTCACCGTAAGCTATGGGCGTCACCTACACTACTGCTGTATTGTCAACCTTTGTGTTGAGGTAAAAATGGAAGCTGAATCTTCTAAAACCTTTAATCTACACACGTGTATTTTTTACATTCTTGACTCATTCAGTATTTGTATTGTTACTTTTATGGAGAAAACTGTTCAATGCAGTGAGACAGAGATATCAGTTCTGGATGGGGTGTAACGAAGATGCATCATAAATTAATGTCTTAATAACTGAGCTGGTCAGGTAAAATGTCAAAGATGAGTTTAATGTAGCAGTAATATACTTATTTTCTCAACGCTGAGTTGTTTTTTCCCTGTTCTTGGGTGATGTCGAAAAATGTGATTATAGGAAAACGCTGTCATGGCCAGTCGGCTTGCATTCCACAACTTTTACTGGTCCATCAGCTATGCTGAACTTGTCCTTCTTAGCCTGTTACTATAGCCACCACTCATTGATAGTTTTTCTTCTTGCACTCCTTAAAACTTGATTTAAGAAATATTTTTTTTAAAAACACCCCTTTTTAAAAATTGCATTTTTTTAAAAAAAAGCATTGCTTAAAATGGTATTTTCAGAACATTAGCAATGTCGAACAAAGAGCAGAATAATACCTGAATCTGTGATGGTGATCTATTCAATTCAATTCCGTTTTATTTATATATAGCGCCAAATCACAACAACAGTCGCCTCAATGCGCTTTATATTGTACAGTAGATTCTACAATAATAGATACAGAGAAAAAACCCAACAATCATATGACCCCCTATGAGCAAGCACTTTGGTGACAGCGGGAAGGAAAAACTCCTTTTAACAGGAAGAAACCTCCAGCAGAACCAGGCTCAGAGAGGGGCGGCCATCTGCTGCAACCGGTTGGGGTGAGAGAAGGAAGACGGAATGAGACATGCTGTGGAAGAGAGACAGAGATTAATAGCAGGTACAAGTCAATGGAGAGAGGTCTTATTAACACATACTGAGTGAGAAAGGTGACTGGAAAGGAAGAACTCTATGCATCATGGGAATCCCCCGGTAGCCAATGCCTATTGCAGCATAACTAAGGGATGATTTAGGGTCACCTGGTCCAGCCCTAACTATATGCTTTAGCAAAAAGGAAAGTTTTAAGCCTAATCTTAAAAGTAGAGAGAGTGTCTGTCTCCCAAATCCAAACAGGAAGCTGGTTCCACAGAAGAGGGACCTGAAAACTGAAGGCTCTCCCTCCCATTCTACTTTTAAATACTCTAGGAACAACAAGTAGGCCTGCAGTGCGAGAGCGAAGTGCTCTAATAGGGTGATATGGTACTACAAGGTCATTAAGATAAGATGGGGCCTGATTATTAAAGACCTTGTATGTGAGGAGCAGGATTTTGAATTCAATTCTGGATTTAACAGGAAGCCAATGAAGGGAAGCCAAAACAGGAGAAATATGCTCTCTCTTTCGAGACCCTGTCAGTACTCTTGCTGCAGCATTTTGGATTAATTGAAGGCTTTTCACAGAGTTTTTAGGACTTCCTGATAATAATGAATTACAGTACTCCAGTCTAGGGATGGGTATCGTTTAGGTTTTATTCGATACCAGTGCCAAACTGGTACTTTTGAAATGGTGCCGGTGCTTAAACTGTGCTCGAACCGGTGCTTAAACAATGGAAAAAACACAAACTTTGTCCAAAAACCTCTCATGTTTAGCTGTTTTCCACTTTTTCTTTGGTCATTTTAGCCTTTTTGGCCAGGGTGAAGGGAGTATCTGCCATCAAACAAGAAGACAGCCGCATGTAACTACGATGGTGTTTGCTAGTTCACCTTACATGCATTAATTTAATAACGTGGTTAGCCTACTCAACGTAAATTACACACGAACAACATTAAGCTACTCACCCAGAGAAGAACGGCTGCTGCTACCATCATCATCCGTCATCATTTTTGCTACACTGGCAGGGCTAGGGCCAGGACTCCGGGTTCTTGGGGGATGTTGCTAACTCCAGGTCCGATAACAGGCACCACACCCACAGTAGATGTGCTCTGTGTGGGGTCTTGCAGCAAGCTATCAAATACGGTGCATTTCTCGGCTTTTAAAAAAATGCTATGCGTCACCAGGTGTTTCATTAGATTTGAGGTGTTACCTCCTTTGCACAGTATCACCTTAAAGCACTTGTTGCAGGCTGCTGAGTTTGCATCTTTTGCTGTGAAGTACAGCCAGAGTTTTGACCGCTTCGCCTTGGGCATTTTTAATCTGTAGCTCTGCTCTAAAACAACGTACATACCTGGGCCCGCCTACTATCCTTGGAAAGGTAAAATGATTGGCTAGAATCCAAAGTGTATGACATCTCAGGGGAAAAAAAGCACCGAAATAAAGCACTGAAATGTGCGCTGCTTTTCGGTCTGGTTACTACCGTTTATGTCAGAACCGGTACCCATCCCTAGTCCAGTCTGGAAGTAAGAAATGCATGAACTAGTTTTTCAGCGTCACTCTGAGACAGGATATTTCTAATTTTAGAGATGTTGCGCAAATAGAAGAAATCAGTCTTACATATCTGTTTAATATGTGCATTGAAGGACATGTCTTGGTCAAAAATGACTCCAAGGTTCCTCACAGTGTTACTGGAGGCCAAGGTAATGCCATCCAGAGTAAGAATCTGCTTAGATACCATATTTCTAAGATTTTCAGGGCCGAGTACAGTAACCTCAGTTTTATCTGAATTAAGAAGCAGAAAGTTAGCGGCCATACAGGTCTTTATGTCTTTAAGACATTCCTGCAGTTTAACTAATTGGTGTGTGTTATCTGGCTTCTTGGACAGATAGAGTTGGGTGTCATCTGCATAGCAGTGAAAATGTATACTATGTCTTCTGATGATACTGCCTAAGGGAAGCATGCATAATGTAGACAGAATTGGTCCTAGCACTGAACCCCGTGGAACACCATAGTTGACCTTAGTGTGTGAAGAGGACTCTCCATTTACATGTACAAATTGGATTCTATCAGATAGATATGATACAAACCACTGCAGCACAGTGCCTGTAATACCTACAGCGTGCTCTAATCACGGTAATAGAATATTATGGTCAACAGTAGAGCTGGGCGATAGAACGATAACGATATGTATTGCGAAATAACTTTTTCTCGATAGAAAAATTTAACTATTGCGATAGGCCTCATCTCTCTTGTCCTCTTAAAAGAAAAAAAAAGAACAGCCAATCCAAATTAAGTAGCGCAGAGCCGAACCAATCACAGCCGCAGCGTCACATCACGTGACTTGTTACGTGCAGCACAAGTGCCAAGGCGCACATGTGTATTTGTTTGGGAAGCAGCCAGCCGGGCTGCCCAGGTAATGGAGGAAATGAGTGTGCCGACTAGAGAAAAATCAACCGAGAGCGTGAGCGAAGGTTACTGAAGAAAAAACAGATGATGGTTCCAATGCCGGAAAGATTGTTGAACGGAATGGCCATAGAAGTTCCATAGTGTGAAGGTATTTCGGCTATTTCAAGTCTGACAAAAAACAGAGTAGCGCGCACTGTAAATTGTGCCGAAAGCAAGTCTGGAAATACAATAAAGCGGTGCATGCTCAATCTCTGACTGAAAGTGCTAATTCGTCATTCGGCTTTTGTCAGACTAAAGTAACTGTTAAAACTGTTTGAAAAGCTAAGCTATACAACAAGGAGAGATTGAGAATTTCCTTTTAGTTCTCAGCTTATTTGATATTGACAAAAGTTAGTCAATTTTGTCTGTTCTTCTGTAAAACAAACTAAGATTTATTTTTAGAATTAAAATTTTGTTTCTAAGTGGAATTGACAATTTAGTAGTCTGTTTTGTTTTTTCTGTTTTGAAACTTAAACGCTTTAGCGGCTGCCTTTTGTGTAGTTTGCAATATTTGCCTTTATTTATCTGAAACTGAAGTCTCATGTTCCTTAAGTACATCTACCCTGTTGAACTTATTATGGGAAATAAATATTTAAATCAAAACAAGCTGCTGATTATTTCACATTTTACTTGTGAGCAACGGCACATTTAAATCTTACAAATAGTTATTTGGCTTATATCGTGATATATATCGTTATCGCCTGAAATGAAAAAAACGTATCGTGATATGAAAAAATCTTATATTGCCCAGCTCTAGTCAACAGTATCGAACGCTGCCAGAGCACGATCTGATATCCTCATGTTGGTGTTGTTCCCACATCATCATAATAAATGTTGTTCCAGGTTCAACATTGCAACTGACCAATCACATTGGTCAGTTGCGGGTTTTTTTGGGGGGGAAAAAAAACGCCTTAAACAAAAAATCTACTTAACTTGCGAGAAACTGCCGATCCAGCAATTTGAATTCTTTGCATTTCAGGATACTGTTCTTTAATAAACAGTAAGCATTATACATATTGGAATATACATTGGAATTTAATAAATGAATGAATCGCTTGGCTTGCAAAAGTATTACGTCACAACAATGTGATTGGTCAGTTGCAATGTTGAACCTGGAACAACATTTATTATGATGATGTGGGAACAACACCAACACAAGGATATCAGACCATCCCACTGCCAGAGGCCATAAGACGATCATTTGTAACCTTCACTAAAGCTGTTTCTGTGCTGTGATGAGCTCTGAAGCCTGACTGAAACTCTTCAAATAAGCCATTCCTCTCCAGATGATCTGTTAGCTGTTTGACAACCACTCTTTCAAGGATTTTTGAAATGAAAGGAAGGTTGGAGATTGGCCTATAATTAGCTAAGACAGCTGGGTCTAGAGATGCTTTTTAAGTAAAGATTTAACTACTGCCAGCTTGAAGGCCTGTGGTACATAGCCGATTATTAGAGATGGGTTGATCAGATTTAAGATTGAAGCATTCATTAATGGCAGGACTTCTTTGAGCAGTCTTGTAGGAATGGGGTCTAAAAGACACGTTGATAGTTTGGAGGAAGCAATTATTGAAGTTAACTCAGAAAGATCAATTGGAGAAAAAGAGTCTAAATGAATATCAATGGTACTAAAAGTAGCTGTAGATAATATTACATCTGTGAGATGATTATTGGTAATTTTTTCTCTAATGATTAAAATTTTATTTGTCAAGAAGTTCATGAAGTCATTACTAGTTAACATTAAAGGAATGGTTGGCTCAACAGTGCTCTGACTTTTTGTCAGCCTGGCTACAGTGCTGAAGAGAAACCTAGGGTTGTTCTTATTTTCTTCAATCAGTGACGAATAGTAAAATGTTCTGTAGTGATGTGTCAGTCGCGAACGAAACGGCTCTTAGACCCCACTCTTTGAAGTGAACGACGCGAGCCGGCTCCTTATTGGGAGCCATGGGGTTTTTTTTGGTTTTTTTTCTTTCTCTCACCCACTCTCGCACATTTTTTCCGCTTCACTCCGCACGCAAGCCTTGTGCTTTGTGCTGGGAAAAGGGGGCAGGGGCGGTAGTTACACTCGCAGTAGCACAGGAACAGAGCAGGAGGGAAAGAGAGAGAAAGAGAGCCAGGGATGACAACGTCACATTAGAAAGGTATAGTAATCATCCACAACTATTTTCAGTTGCGGATGATAAAGGATTGAGAAAGTTTATTCATGCAGGCCTATATGACAGAGAATGTGCATCTTCTTTTTGTTTTCATATTTTAATTTATATTTAATTGTGTTGTGGTTTGCAGTGTTTTGTGTTGTTTTACTTTAAATTTGTTTAAAAGGAAAAAGCTGAAAATTTAAATAGTTAAAAGTTAAAATGTAAATAGTTGTTTTTTTTGTATTATATGATTTATTTATTACATTTTATGTGGAGTGAATAAATAAAAGTATATTTACGGTGGCCCCTAGAGACAAAGCACATACAAACTCCAAAACACGTACAAACCCCGACGCACGTACAAACTCCAAAACACATACAAAACACAACGGAAGTGCTCCAGGATGCTAGGGGCAGTGTTGAGCTTTTGTTACCTAGTGGCTACACAAGCCAAGAAGTACCAACGACTGGATTTGGTGTGTGGTAGTAACAAGTAAATTAACATTTTTTTTTTAAATTATTTGAATATATATGAGTGCTTGGCTTCTCTCACCCCAACCGGTCCAACCATAAAAGTCACTTATTAATAAATAGCTGAAAAGAACATGTGCAAGAAGGGTGTAGCTGTTGCAGTAAACAGTGTGTTAAGTGGATGAATTGTACAGGGAGATGGCCACAGGCAGGAATGATTTCCTGTGTCGTTCAGTGGTGCTTTTCGGTAATCTCAGTCTCTCACTGAACGTGCTCCTGTGACTGACTAGCATGTCATGGAGTGGGTGGGAGGTGTTATCCAACATTGTCTTTATCTTGGACAACATCCGCCTCTCCGACACCACCTTGAGGGAGTCCACCTCCATCCCCACAACATTACTGGCCTTACGAATCAGTTTATCGAGTCTGTTGACATCTGCGACCTCAAAAAATAGAGACGACTCTGGCCCTTTCTGTAAAGTGCTGTGGTGTTTTCAGCCCAGTCCAGTTTATTGTCAATGTGTACTCCAAGGTATTTATAGTCCTCCACAATGTTAACACTGACCCCCTGGATTGAAACAGGGGTCAAGTGTTTCCTGGTCTGGTATATATTTATATATAAACGTATATAAATAAAACCACGTTGTTTTTTTTTGTTTTTTTTTTTCTACATTAGTAATTCCTTTTGTGCATAATTTTATATTGTTGTTAATAATAAATCAATTAAAGCAACAAAACAACCTGAAGAGCCGGTTGGGAGCCGAAAGAGCCGGCTCTTTTTAGTGAGCCGAGCCGAAAGAGCCGGTTCTCTAAAAAGAGCCGGAAATCCTATCACTAATGTTCTGGGTTTGTGGAGGGCTTTCTTATAGAGCAACAAACTATTTCTCCAGGCTAACTGATCATCTTCTAAATTTGTGACACGCCATTTCCTCTCCAGCTTACGAGTTATCTGCTTTAAGCTACGTGTTTGAGAATTATACCACGAAGTCAAGTACTTCTGATTTGAGGCCTTAGTTTTCACAGGAGCTACAGTATCCAGAGTCGTACGTAGTGAGGAGGTAAAATTATTAACAAGATAATCGACCTCAAGCTTACAGCACCTGGTATTCCCAGGCGGGCTCCCATCCAAGAAATAACCAAGCCCAACTTTGCTTAGCTTCCGAGATCAGACGAGATCGGCCATGCTCAGGGTGGTATGGCCGTAAGCCACACTGTTTCCATAAACTGGAATATTAACTCTAGGGATTGCGCTCAAAGAAAAAAATCGGGGGTCCTTCAGCATACCCACATCTGTGTGACAACCAGTCGAGATCAGTGTAGTATTTGTCATAATTGTGTAACACGCAGATTTAGATGATGATGATGATGTGTCCTCTTTGGCCTTTTGACATCAGAGCTGGGATTCTGAATAAAGGCTCAGCTTGTTAAGTGTTTTCTGTTCTTCTGTTTTTTTGTTTATTTCATAGTACAAAAGAACATAACATCAGTTCTGGTGTGTTTCTGAGTGAGTCAGCCTTCGCAGATAAAATGGACCCTGCATTACCCCAACAACATTCACTAGATTTGAATGGATACATTGTGTGCCACTGTTGCTCCCAGTACAAAGACACTGGGTGTATTGTAGCAATGAATAGGATTGTGTTGAAGCCTTTAGGCATTCGTATAAACACACACAAAGGTTTTTAAAGTGAATATTCAGTGATGGATGTTTTTCATTATTTTTCTTTAAAACCTCATGAAATGTCCAACAGAATCATGAAAACTTTTGATGATTTTATATGCAAGAATATAAACCTTGGTCTGATTGTGTCTGCAGGTGGTGGGCTGTGTGCCTCTTTCAGTGGAGAATCTCTGATGGTACTTAGCCTGCCTTCTTCAGAAACCTGCACAGATGTTTTCGCTGGGTCAGGAAAACATCTCCACCCACCCTATGTCCACCAAAGGACCTGTCAAATATGGGGAGCTCATCGTTCTGGGGTAAGAGGTTAATTACTGAGTTCACATACATTCATAAGTCATCAAAGCAGAACTTCTTCAGACCATTTTTTTTTCTTTAAAATCTTTTTTTAAACTGTTGAATGTATAGGAAATAAGCCGTTTTTGATCAATTCTTGTACCTTCCAGGAAGGGAAAAAAAATTACTATTATTTTACCCACAGGCACACATAAAACTTCCTTCAGGTAAGAAATCAATGATGGTGAAAACACAAAGTGTTCTTTGGCTTAACAAGAGGAAGCCCTTTCTTACATTTTTTTTTAACAGGGGGATTTAGTTGTAAGGAGGGATTGCATTTGAGTTCTGTTGTCTCATGCATAATAAATATGAATTTCTTCCGCCAGAGGTAAGATAAAGAACAACTGACACGGCAGGAATCAACATCCGCGTATTTGTTTTTTGTCAAAGGGAAAAGTGGTTAATGCAGACACTGTGTACGCACAGTCATTCTTAACCCACAGACAACAGAGGCAAACTCATTCTAAACCCACAGAGTAAAAGTCCTTCAGGTGGAAAGATGGGGTACTGTCATCACCCTGCCAGGCGGGTGGCGTGGGCACCTAAGTTTGTGAATGCGATAACTCGAGATCAAAGCAACGTAGGAGCTTCAAATTGATACCAGAGGCACATCTACAAAAAATCTGGGACAAGTTTGAATCTCAGTGACCTCAATCTCAAGGTCAGAGTAAGTTTTCTGAAAATCTTGTGAATATGATAACTTGAGAACAAGGCGACATAGGTTTTTGAAATTAATACTATAGGTGTGTCTACTAGAAAGCTGTTCTATACAGTGGATGTAGAAAAAGGAGTTGAAAATGCATAACTGATAGGGGACTTTTAATATGGACTAAAACTAAATGTTTTCAATAAATGTCACGCCCACTCATTTACATGTAAAAGACTCTGGCCTCCTCCCACAATCCAAAGACATCTAATGTTAGCTTAATGTTTTATTTTTAATTGGGTTTAGGCATGAATGTGTTTGTCATTAATGACAGTAAAATCTTGGAAAAGGAAGACGGGATACATCCTTAATTTTGTTTGCACTTATTAAAAAAAAGTTTAGTGCCTGCAAGCTGCAATCACTTATACAACTTTCTTCAATATTTTGTCTATATTTTTATAAATATCATAATCACAAACTTCCATGATATATCATGATAAACTTTTGAGGCCATCTCGACCATTTGTAGCTGTTCTGGTGTAACCCTTCGTTACACCAGTGGCTCATAGGTGATTATAAACTGTAGAGTACTGGTGTAACCACAGCCAAACAACTGCGAGCTGAAAATCCGTCAGTGGAAAAACATGGTAAAAGTCTCTTTAAAATCCCTTTTAATTTCTAAAATGTACGTTGTAATTCTAAATCAAATGGTAAAACAGCTGGATATTGCAGACATATTTTTGATGTCATCAAAACCATTTTTGAGTTTGATAACCGATCCTTAAATATGGTTGTAATATTCAACTTCTTTAGCTGTAGTATAAAGTGCACAATGTTTTGCCATTGTGCTGTTGTTGATCTAAAAGGGCCTTTAAGTTTATAAGCTTCACTGTTTTAGGTAAGAAGTTTACTAAACTTGGGTTGGTTAAAGCAAGTCTCTTTATTTTAACGTGCCTTGTAGTGTGAGAAATTCAGTTGGGTGCTGCATGACTAAAGCTTAAACCCAGTCCAGTGTGTTGGGAAACTCAACTGCAGCCATTAAATGCTGCCGACTTCCTGACTAAAGGCCATTCACTGTGCACACAAGAGTGAGCCTGCAGTTCAGGGAGGTCGGGTCAGGAACGTGGTGGCTGCTGTGGTTTTAGCCCTTTTGTTTGCTTTTGTATTATTGTGACCACACGTGGAATTAAACAGTCTGGATTGCCCTGCAACTGGCAATTACACTAGTCAAAAGATTTAATTAGAAAGATCCACATAGTTTGTGAAAACATACATTGTAGCGTGGTTCATAGAGTGGAGCCACAGCGGAACTGGGGTGGCTAGTGTTTGTCTAAGAAAAAGGTGGCTGGTACTTCATCTCAAACGCAGGAAGTTTGTATTATCCAGTGAAAGAATGGCTTGTCTCAACTGTTTACTTGACCTGCAGCTAGCAGCAGCCTGACTCTGAAGATAACTTCAGTTAAACTGACTCTTATTGGAGCCCCCATAACAATCAGGATTGTGTTTTCAAATGTTAAACAGATCAGGACGACAGCAGTGCTGTCATTGTTTTGTTTTTCTGTTTTTTGTTAATTTTCAAAACATGATAGTTTGCTTTTAAAAAACAAACACATTTAATGGCATCCTAATGGCTCAGTTGGATAACCTATAAATCTCTTAACCACAGCATCCTGCTTTTAATTCTGGACTGAAACCGTAGTTACTTTTTTGCTCCCTCCCTCAAAGCTTCCTGTCTGCAGTGAAAGCTGTGGAAGGAATGTTTGGGCAATATCTCTGTTTGTCTTTTTACCTACACTACAGAGAAACGGCCTCGGTGTGTTTAGCCAACACAAACTAGCAGAGAAAACTGAAAGTAAAGCTGCTAGGGTTGTCAGGCATAAATTTCTCTTAGGTGGTTCCTTGTTGTTGGTAAGGCTGCAACAGTTTGTCTGGGAAATTCAGAGAAGTTTTGTTTTATTTGTTTTTCTATTGCATGCAGACCTGGGATCTGCAGGTTTAGCTAACAACTCTGAGTTTGTTAACCATGAGTTGAGGGACGCTTTGGGTCTTCTTTTCCAAAAAGTGAGTTAACTTCAACTCCAACTCACTTACTGAGCACTTTCACACTCATCATAAATAAGGTGGAAACAGCAGTTTTGTTACAGATGTATATCAGCTCAGAATAAAAACTATAGTCTTCATCTTTCTAACTCTGTGACTCTGGCTGACCGTCTAAGAGCTGCATTTTTGTCCACAGTTTCTTCGTACTGCAAACATGACTGTGTGTCACTTTATCAAACACTGTTTAAATAAAGCTTTAGCCAAAGAACACATTGTTGTGTTGTAATCAGTCACACGGAAAGATGGCTGTCATCTTGGAGATGATGTGAAGAGTCTGAAATTTAAGACTTAAACTGTATTAAATGCATTTCAAAGAGAGCTTTAATTGCAGCTGCAGAGTCCGTCTTCTGAATATGTCATGTTAAAATTTGTTCATAGATTGAAATTTAGTCAAATTATGTCAAACAATATTTTGTGCGGTACAGTGTCGTGAGATTCAGAGTCTGAATTTCAATTTTTTCACTTAAAAGTGGGACATGGTGGGCCAATTCTGAACCTGATCCACCCGAGGGTCTCATAATGAAGAGAGTGGAGTCCACTTGCAAGGCAGGATGGATCCAAAACTGATCACTGATTTAGACCCAGTTCCAGGCAGGTTAAGATTGGATCAGATTAGACATGGTTACATTGGCGAACATTAAAGCAGAGATTTTAAGAAATTGGAGTAAATGTTCTTTTGGTTTACATTTTTACTGAATATGTCTGTGTACGTCTTCAGTCATCCAGGTCATGGTAGTCTAAGAAGCTTGGAAAGAAAGCGACTGGACTTCTTGAAGTTTCTTGAAAACGATTCACCTCTAATCTGAGAGGCTTCTTCAGTTGTAAAACCAAATAGTGGAGATTCCCAGGTATTTAAACCCTAGTGTTAGTTTTCCCTTAAGAGGGCACTATTGATCATGTGCTTCATCACATGAGCCAAGGTGTGAAAAAAGGTGTGAGTTAGGGCTGTGCGATATGACCAAAATCTCATATCCCGATATTAAGACATCTATCGTCCGATAACGATATAAATCACAAAAATGTAACACTTTCTGTAAATTCTGTGAATGTCGGGCAGCTCGACTTGCGTGAAGCGTTTCCAGCTGGGCGTCGCGTACCTGGAGTCGAGTGTTTTAACTGATGCATGAAACGATACATTTTTAGACATAGGTTGTAACGGCCGCCGTTTTCTTTGTGAGTATTTATTACACAGCGTGCTGCGGGGAAAAAAGCCTGTTCTAACGTTTGAGTCTAAGGTTTATTTTTAGCACCTGGCGGCTCTTTTTGCTTCTCATCCGTAAATACTCTGCATCTTTCACGTGATTCAGTTTATTTTGAAAAGTCTCAACAGGATCTTGAGCTTTATTGTGAAAGGTTTATGTGGAAAATAAACAAGCGGACACTAGGTGGTTTTACCCTCGTTGTTGCTAACGACAATGCTTAAAAACAAACGCTTGTCTGTTGGTAGTGTGGTTATATTAAATATAAGAGAAAGAGAGAACTTTAGGAAATTAATATAGCCACTACAGTGACCATCAAAATAATGAAAAAATATTGCCGTAAACAGTTTATTTTGCGACACCACGAAACAAACGATAGCGTAAAATGAAACGATAGACGTTTTTATATCGTCATCCGATATATATCGTTATATCGAACAGCCCTAGTGTGAGTCATTATCAGCAGAGGTTTCAAGTAAAACCATTCAAGTAAAACATGACAGTATGTCATGTGAAATCCACATGTTGTTCTGTGCGTTTATGGAGCAGCTGTTTGGTTTCTCCAGTGTAGAGGTCTGAGCACTCCTCACTGCACTACACAGCATACATTACATTGTTTAGTTTGTGTGTGGGAGTCTCGTCCTTGGAATGAACCAGTTTTTGTCTGAGGGTGTGGTGGGGTTTGAAGTCATGCTTGGAGAAAATTCTCTGATAAACCTGCTACATAAGGGATGGCAATGTTGTTCTGTTTGTCATTCGGTTTATCCCTAGTTGGTGTCTGACCTTCTTTCCTGTGTATCTTTGGTTGATTTAATGAAGGCTCAGTTGGGATAACCACGTTTAAATCTTTAAAGCTTTCTTTAAATCTGTGTTTTCCTAAAATAAATAAATAAATAAATTAGATGGAAACTTTTATTCAGACAGTGGCCTAAGTTAATTACAACTACTCCTTTCTCCTTCCTGTTGTATAAGTTAAATATCATGATTAGCAGTGACACATTACTGTAGCTCAGCAGGTAGAGCAGGTCCTCTACTAGTCTGGAGGTGTGCGGTTTGATCCCTGGTTGCGCCAGTCTGCATACCAGATATCCTTACTAACCCCAAGCTGCTCTTCGATACATCCATCAGTGTGTGAATGTTAGAAAGCAATGAAGCATACAAAAAAGTGCTTGTGCAAATGAGTGAACAAGGCATGTTGAATAATGCACTTTGAGTGCTCAGGTAGAGTAGAAATTTCCTCAGTCTAGTGGATTAAAATGGAGGCACTGCTCTCTCCATTCCCAGGTTGATTCCTAGTATTTGGAGCACCACTGACACTTTCTTTCCTTACTCACTGCTTAACTCTAGATGAACATACTCTGAGTTGATTTAAATGCTGAGCTCCCAGGAGATGATTTTCTGATTTGCTGTTGTCTTTGTTTCATTCATTCATAGTAATTTATTATTCAAATTAAAATGCCTTTTGAAATGCAGCTGACCATAAGGCAGTTTTGCTCATCGTTATCCTCTGTGTTCAGGTGTAATGGGTCTCTACCCTGTGGAGACAAGGGGAGGCGGAAAAGCCGCTTCGCTTTGTGTCGCAGAAACAAGGCCAACGGTGTGAAACCGAGCACTGTCCACATGTCATGCACACCTCAAGCTGCCAAGGTGAGAGCTCAACACAAATTAAAGTGGCACATTTCTGGTGTATTCTAATCTAAATATGACAGAGTGTGAGGAAACTACAATGAATATGGAACGCATATTTAGCTCTTTTAATCAGTTCTATCTTAAAGGTCTGCAGGTTAAATATGATGCTCTAAATCAGGGGTCCCCAATCTCAGTCCACGAGGGCCGGTGTCCCTGCAGGTTTTAGATGTGTCCTTTATCCACCACAGCTGATTTAAATGGATAAATTACCTTCTCAACATGTCTTGAAGTTCTCCAGAGGCCTGGTAATGAGCTAATCATGTGATTCAGGTGTGTTGACCCAGGGTGAGATCTAAAACCTGCAGGGACACCGGCCCTCGTGGACTGAGATTGGGGACCCCTGCTCTAAATGGAACATACCCTTAATAGGATTTAACTAAAACATCTTGAATTTGTTACCAGTTTCAAAATACTCTTCCTGACATACTTCCTCCATCAGTATTAACATCCCCGCGATTGCTGTAGAAGAAATTCTTTCATGTCTTAAACACACTAACAGAGCTTCTTCTTTCCTGTTTGTTTTGTTAAGGCCGTCAGCAACAAGGAGCAACACAGTATTTCATACACACTGTCTCGCGCACAGACAGTGGTGGTGGAGTACACTCATGACAGCAACACAGACATGTTCCAGGTGTGTAGTTTGAAAAGCACTTTACTCTTCAGACTTAAAAAAAGATCCAGACATAATTGAAAGTTTTTTCGATTCTATTCAAGTTCCATCTATCAATATAGAACACAAAGTATTGTTAGAACAACCAATACCATTAAGGGAGATAAATCGGGCTATTCAAAGTATGCAGTGCTCAAAAAGCCCCGGTCCAGATGGGTATAGTGCTGAATTTTACAAGACCTTTAGCGAACAGATTTCACCCGTGCTTTTGGAGGTATATAACGAAGCTTTAACTAAAGGATGCTTACCTTCAACCATGTGTGATACCACTATCTCTTTAATCCACAAGCCTGGTAAGGATCCTTTGGAACCTGGTTCGTACAGACCAATAAGTCTATTGAACGTAGATAATAAAATAATGGCAAAAATTCTGGCTATGCGATTAGAGATAGTTCTCCCAACAGTTGTGTCAGAGGACCAAACAGGATTTGTAAAAAAAATAGTTATTTTTTAATATTAGAAGGGTATTCAATGTTATATATACACATAATACTTACGATCAATCTGAAATACTACTCTCACTAGATGCGGAGAAGGCCTTTGACAGGGTCGAGTGGGATTTCCTCTTCTCGACCCTGTCAAAGTTTGGCATAGGCCCTAATTATATTTCCCTTGTTAAGCTGCTTTACACAAAACCTCAGACCTTTGTTAACACAAATAATATAACTTCTAGTCCTTTCTTCCTCCACCGCTCTACAAGACAAGGGTGCCCTCTGTCCCCATTGCTATTTGCACTTGTCATAGAACCTCTCCCAATTCAATTACGCTCTGCAAAGGATTATAAAGGAATAAGGAGATTTGGTGTAGAACATAAGGTGTCTCTCTTTGCAGACGATTTGTTGCTATATATCACTGACCCTACTAAATCATTGCCAAAAATTATGACAATTTTAACTGAATTTGGGAAAATTTCTGGATACAAAATCAACCTAACAAAAAGCATATTGTTTCCTATTAGTTCTTCAGAAAAGTTAGATAGCGCTACATTGACTTCGTTTCCTTTTACCATCTCAAATACTTTCAAATATCTTGGAATAAATGTAACCCGTGAATTCTCTGGCCTTTTCAAACATAATTTTATTAATTTATACTATCAAACTGAACAGAACTTGGAAAGACTGTTTAAACTGCCCATCTCGCTTGCTGGCCGAATAAATATCATTAGGATGAGCACATTACCCAGATTTTTATTTTTGTACAATGTATCCCAATATTGATTACAAAAACTTTTTTCAAGAAAATAGACCAGTTAATTTCTCAGTTTATCTGGAATAAGAAGACACCCAGAATAAAAAAATAAATAAAAAAAGACATTTCTCCAAAGACCCAAGATTACAGGAGGAATGGGGGAGCTATTTCCAGGATCTACAACTAACTTTCGCAAATAGACAGTACAACTATATTAGACCACTTGAGAAACGCTTGGAGTGAGGAACTGGGTACTAACATCACTGAAGATCAATGGACTAAAGCACAAGAACTGGTTCACTCCACTTCTGTCTGCTGCAGGCACAGACTACTACAATTTAAGGTCCTGCATAGGCTCCATTTGTCTAAACTGAAGGTTTCAAGGATGTTTCCAGGGGCGGATTCAAGATGTGATCATGTGGCCAGAATTCTGCCTCATTGTCACATATGTTTTGGACATGTCCCAACATCGCCACCTACTGGTCGAAAATATTTAAAACATTGTCTGACATTTTTTTAAAAACAGCTCCCCCCAGACCCAGTAATGGCACGTTTTGGTGTAGCTACAGTTAAAGACTTAAATAACAAACAAATTAATGTTTTGAGTTTTATAACATTGCTTGCAAGACGCCTTATACTTCTAAACTGGAAAAATAAAGCCCCCCCAACTCACTCTGCTTTGTTAAGAGACACAATGTATCATTTACAGTTGGAGAAAATTAAGTTTTCATTGAGAGATAATGTTAAATGGTTTTACCTAATTTGGCAACCCTTTATAGATTACTTTAATAAGTAAACTGGGAGGGATGGCCTCCTCCCATATCTGTTCCAAGTTTATATATATTGGTCTGGGCAGGTATATTGTTCTTTTTCTTTTTTTTCTCTCTCTCTCTCTCTCTTGCTCCTTTTTCTTTCCCCTCCTTTGTATATACTCATTTAGGTATATAATATGTATGTATAGACATAGATATGTGATTGTTTATATAATGGTAATTATATTTTATGTATGTTTCATGTTAATAAGAAAACTAATAAAAAGATTTTAAAAAAGAAAAAAAAAGAAAAGCATACACCCTACATGGATGTGAAACCTTTTGATTTTCAGTATTATCTTTTTAGGTCAAAGTGAACTTGTCCTGGATGAGTGACATTGTTACATGTCAGTTTTCTTTATTAAAGTGGTGTCTACCACAAAATATGTTCTGTAGGTTCTGTAGGTAGCATAATGAACACCACTGAAAACAATCAAGATATGAGCACTTGTTTCTGTGTAATTACAGATTGGCCGTTCTACAGAGAGTCCCATTGACTTTGTGGTTACGGATACTGTGCCTGGAGGTCAGAACCAAGTTGACAGTCAGACACTTCAGAGCACCATCTCCCGCTTTGCCTGCCGCATCATCTGCCAAAGAAACCCACCTTACTCTGCACGGATTTATGCCGCAGGCTTTGACACGTCGAAAAACATCTTCCTTGGGGTAGAATGCACAAACTGCTCATTACCTGTGATAACATTTCTTCAGTTTGAATGTGCTAAAAATACATTTGACCTCTTCATAGGAGAAGGCAGCCAAGTGGAGAATGCAGGATGGGCAGATGGATGCACTGACGACAAATGGAGTTCTCGTGATGCATCCTCGCCACGGCTTCTGCCAGGACTCCAAACCTGGTCAGTGGAGGGAAATCTCAGTTTGTGGGAATGTTTTTACACTGCGGGAGACCAGATCAGCTCAGCAGAGGGGGAATATGGTGAGCGACTCCTGTTTTCTCTCACACACCACACAAACACACACAGTTGTGTTTTCATATCCTCGTGGGGACATCTAATTGATGTGGTTTCCCTAGCTGCTTACCCTAATCCTAACCTAATTGTAACCCTGACACTAAAACCACATTTTGAGACTCAAAAATGTCTTCAAACATGTGGGGAAGGGGAATTTGTCCCCATAAGGGCTGTTGGTCCCCACAAGTATAGTAAACTTACAATTTTTGGTCCCCGCAAAGATATGTAAACCTGTTACACACAGACATGCGCAAGGCTCAGGTCATTAATCCCAGGTGTATGTCCATATTTTCCTTATTTTTTTATTTGTCCCCCCCAAGGTGGAATCTGAGTCCAACGAGCTGGTGGATGGGTCTCTTATCGACCTGTGTGGTGCCACCCTGCTGTGGCGCACAGCCGAAGGACTGTCCCTCACTCCCACAGTCAAACACCTGGAGGCCCTGCGGCAGGAGCTGAATGCCGGGCGGCCACAGTGTCCCGTGGGCTTCAACACACTGGCCTTCCCCAGCCTGCGTCGCAAGGACGTCCTGGATGAGAAGCAGCCATGGGCATATCTGCGCTGCGGCCATGTGCATGGCTACCATGGCTGGGGAGGGCGCCGTGATCCTGAGGTCGAAGCAGAGTGTCAGGAGCGAGAGTGCCCTATGTGCCGTGCGAGGGGCCCTTATGTGCCACTGTGGCTTGGCTGCGAGCCGGGCTTCTACGTAGATGCGGAGTCCCCTACCCACGCCTTTGTCCCCTGTGGCCATGTTTGTTCAGAAAAAACAACTGTGTACTGGAGTCAGATCCCGCTGCCACATGGCACACATGCCTTCCATGCCGCCTGCCCATTCTGCATCCAGCCGCTGAGTGGGGAGACCGGCTGTGTCAAACTGATCTTCCAAAGCCCGCTGGATTAGGAACGACTCTTGACTCTTTATTTGAAGCCTTAATCAACAAAAGAGGGATGCAACTATTTACAGTTTGGAAATTTTCATAACTTAATTTAACTTAATTTAGTGTGATTTTTAAAAGTGCATTTATTGGGTTGATTCTTACCTTTTATACAGGTATATGGTTCAGGCACCAAAAAGGTGAAGGTTCTTCCCCAGATACAGCTGTCTGGAAAAGCTGTGATGATCTTTAACTTACTTACACTTAATTTATTCTTTTACCTTTTTTATGTAATGTTGTCCTATGAGTCAGTGCAACATTTCCCTGCATCTCTCTATAGCTGATTACTATCTCGTGCTGCCTTAAGGAGCTGATAACAAGATCCAGTTAAGAGGTGTGTGCAGATGTTGGTCTGGAAGCTTTTTCAGGGGAAACACTGGATTTTAGATTTTTTTTTTTTTTTTTTTTTTTTCTTGGAGTGTAAGAATAATTTTTTGATTGTTTTTTTTTTTTTTTTAAACTCCAAAATCAAGTGACCTCTATTTTTTTTTTTTTTTTTGTTTGAATGCAAACTCTGAACCCAAGCTACCAAAACTGTATCTGGGAAACTTTTTAAGCTGCTCTCCTGTGACTTGAAACATCTATAAGTTTATACATTTTTCAACTAAAGAGATGAATGACTTCAAATCAGCGATCATTGTTTTAACACATTTTTTTACAAGCAATAAGCGGGTAATGTAACTATTTCTTTACAGACCCAGGTAGCTCAGCAGTTCTGTATTCAGCATTTGTCCAATATCTTGAGGCCAAACCTGTCACTTTAAATTCATCATGTACTTCATATTTTCTTAATTATGTTTTATTCTGATTGTAAAGACTCTTGGACCTCTTTCTTGTACCCTTCTCTAAACTTTAGCTTTGTCCCTGATGAGTTTTAAGAAATACTATCCAAGTATTTTTATTGTTATTTTTTGTTTTGACTCATCGTGCAAGCCTTTAACAGCATCATCAACCAAGAACCTGATGTGAAAGCATCAAAGCTGATGCTGATAAGTTCAGTCTGACTCATTTCCTGTGAACCAGGTGTTCATTATATTTTGTCACTAGCCTGTTTTTTAAAGTGTGTCACCTTCTTGGTTATGCAGTCATGCTGTACACTTTTCTTTTCTTTTCTTTTCTTTTCTTTTTTTTTTTTTTTTTTATACCGATAGCAAACAATAAAAACAAGGCTGAAATTTATGTGACTGTTTGTTTACACTGTACATATACAACCAGAGTATTCATATAAGAGTAGTGGAAGTTAGACTCATTTAAAATCTATCTATATATCAAGATATAGAAATATATATACACACTGCTCAAAAAAAAATTGAGAACGTTGAAAATGAATCATGCTGAGTGCTGTACTGATATGGACTGGACAATGTGTTTGGAGCCAAAGGGATGTCATTTAGCCCAAACTGGAAAAGTACAGGGAGTGCAGAATTATTAGGCAAATGAGTATTTTGTCCACATCATCCTCTTCATGCATGTTGTCTTACTCCAAGCTGTATAGGCTCGAAAGCCTACTACCAATTAAGCATATTAGGTGATGTGCATCTCTGTAATGAGAAGGGGTGTGGTCTAATGACATCAACACCCTATATCAGGTGTGCAGAATTATTAGGCAACTTCCTTTCCTTTGGCAAAATGGGTCAAAAGAAGGACTTGACAGGCTCAGAAAAGTCAAAAATAGTGAGATATCTTGCAGAGGGATGCAGCAGTCTTAAAATTGCAAAGCTTCTGAAGCGTGATCATCAAACAATCAAGCGTTTCATTCAAAATAGTCAACAGGGTCGCAAAGAAGCGTGTGGAAAACCAAGGCGCAAAATAACTGCCCATGAACTGAGAAAAGTCAAGCGTGCAGCTGCCAAGATGCGACTTGCCACCAGTTTGGCCATATTTCAGAGCTGCAACATCACTGGAGTGCCCAAAAGCACAAGGTGTGCAATACTCAGAGACATGGCCAAGGTAAGAAAGGCTGAAAGACGACCACCACTGAACAAGACACACAAGCTGAAACGTCAAGACTGGGCCAAGAAATATCTCAAGACTGATTTTTCTAAGGTTTTATGGACTGATGAAATGAGAGTGAGTCTTGATGGGCCAGATGGATGGGCCCGTGGCTGGATTGGTAAGGGCAGAGAGCTCCAGTCCGACTCAGACGCCAGCAAGGTGGAGGTGGAGTACTGGTTTGGGCTGGTATCATCAAAGATGAGCTTGTGGGCCTTTTCGGGTTGAGGATGGAGTCAAGCTCAACTCCCAGTCCTACTGCCAGTTTCTGGAAGACACCTTCTTCAAGCAGTGGTACAGGAAGAAGTCTGCATCCTTCAAGAAAAACATGATTTTCATGCAGGACAATGCTCATCACACGCGTCCAAGTACTCCACAGCGTGGCTGGCAAGAAAGGGTATAAAGAAGAAAAACTAATGACATGGCCTCCTTGTTCACCTGATCTGAACCCCATTGAGAACCTGTGGTCCATCATCAAATGTGAGATTTACAAGGAGGGGAAACAGTACACCTCTCTGAACAGTGTCTGGGAGGCTGTGGTTGCTGCTGCACGCAATGTTGATGGTGAACAGATCAAAACACTGACAGAATCCATGGATGGCAGGCTTTTGAGTGTCCTTGCAAAAAAGGTGGCTATATTGGTCGCTGATTTGTTTTTGTTTTGTTTTTGAATGTCAGAAATGTATATTTGTGAATGTGGAGATGTTATATTGGTTTCACTGGTAAAATAAATAATTGAAATGGGTATATATTTGTTTTTGTTAAGTTGCCTAATAATTATGCACAGTAATAGTCACCTGCACACACAGATATCCCCTAAAATAGCTAAAACTGAAAACAAACTAAAACTACTTCCAAAAACATTCAGCTTTGATATTGATGAGTTTTTTGGGTTCATTGAGAACATGGTTGTTGTTCAATAATAAAATTATTCCTCAAAAATACAACTTGCCTAATAATTCTGCACTCCCTGTACAGCTGATGGAAGGCAGCTGGATCAAGATTGGTAAACGTGCATAAACTCATTTTCAAGTACAAGTCACATCTTTGGATTCATACTGAACATTTACACTTTGTATTTTGAATATGATCCGACTCCAGTTCACTGGTCTTTACTGATTTAGTCAAGTGAATTCAAGAAGATATAACCAGTTGTTCGGTAAGCTATATGGGTCATGGGTAAAATTCATTGACTATATCTAATCAACATCACTACCTTGAATTAATGTCCGCTACCCTTGTAACCCATTAATAATGAATATCACACCTTGTCTTGCACCAGTCCAGTGCATTACTGTAAACTTTACCACAGTTTAGCCTGCACTAAGGTGTACTGAAGCGTCTAGTATTTTCATTCAACCTCTGAATAACATAAAATTATTATAATTACATTTTTTTCTAAAACATTTCACAATATGAAAATATAAATTTAGCAACATATCTGGTCCTATTTTCCTCCTCTCACCCAACCGGTCACGGCAGATGACTGCCCCTCCCTGAGCCTAGTTCTGCTGGAGGTTTTTTCTTGTTAAAAGGGAGTTTTTTCCTCCCCACTGTTGCCAAAGCTTTGTCCATATGGGGTCACATGATTGTGGGGTTTTCTCTGTTGTATTATTGTAAAGTCTACCTTACAATATAAAGCGCCTTGAGGCGACTGCTGCTGTGATTGGCGCTGTATAAATAAAATTGAATTGAATCTTGGGTAGATCCAACATCCTAAAATGAATAAGGGCATTACCAGCGAGAAATAAATTAGTTAGCATTGTTGTATCACAGCAGGAAGGTTCTGAGTTCAGTTCCACCATCATGCTATGCATGTTCTCCCCGTGTTTGCGTGGGTTCTATCCGCGTACTCCGGCTTCCTCCCACAGTCCAAAGACATGCAGTTAGTGGGGTTAGGTTAAATTGCCCATAGGTGACATTGTGAGGTTGTCTATCTCTCTTCGTTAACCCTGTTAGACTGGTGACCTGTCCAGGCTGTAAGCTGGCTCTCGACAGCTGGGATAGGCTCTACCGTGACACCGTTTAAATATATCGTTTTCAGTAAACCACTTTGAAATTATTTTAGCTTTGCGGCATGGCGAGATCCTGCTGAAAGTAGCCATCAAAAGATGGGGACACTGTGGTCATAAGAAGACGGAAAGTTCAATAACAGTACTCTTGTAGGTTATTTCATTGAAATGATGCAGTTGCATAGGGTTGCCAACTCCCTGAAAAATAAATAAGGGACACCTCGTGGCCAGGGCCAGTGTTCCAGATCAACTGGCGTTTAGATCAACTGGCGTTGGTCGAACAGATGTGTGGCAGTCTTGCGTTTCAGGAACTGCTACCGACAAACCAGCAAAAAAACCCGCCAAATGTGTCATCTGTGATACTTGTGAGGTTATCTCAAACACACTCCGTCAGTCTTGATGCCGTTGAACAACAAAATGTTTAAAAATGTCGCGAGTTTACCTGGTGATATCCTCATGCGCGACGCGATCGCGAAAACAGCAAACAATTAACACCACGCCGGTGTTGTTCACAGGACAGCGAGAGTAAACGATCGGGAGACTCTTGTCGTCGTTATCGTCCCCCTCGCACGTTTTATTTCTCCGGGTTCAGCGTTTTTGCTTCACAACTAAAGCGTGCAGTTTACTTTGTGTGCACTAACATGGACTCGAGTCAACCAGCGCCACCTCTGGCCAAGTGCCACAGCCTACAGCCAGATCAACTTGTGACACACATCTGCACCACGTTTGAATTCGTTTCATGCACAACACATTTGTACCTTTCACTTGTGTCTGTTTGTGCGTCATGCAAATAAACCTTTGAAAAGAATGAAATGATATCATATATTTATTGTGGCCTACATTTGTACAAAATTCCAAATTATATACACAAAGTCATAGGAATCACCACTCCAATCGGTCATCATGATTTTAATATTCTCTTTTCCCCTAACAATGAAATACGCCTTGGACAAATATGACACATCAATAGTTCATTAGTGTTGTCACATCACATCCTGTAAGCATCTTCTGGCTGTGTCTTTTCTCTGGAAATGAATATTTCCAGCCAATATAGGCAATCCATCAACATGGCTGGAGAGTTGGTAGTTATATAAGTGTGGTTAATCTAATGAACATTTGTAAGGTGATGACAGTTACTGTGAATTCACACCAGATACACAGTGATTAGTAATAAACAGAACCAGTGAGAGTGAGTGGATTTAAGAAAGTCATGACTTTCTTAAGTGACTCAGGTGTGTCGATTGGTTTGTCTTCTGTTTTTGAGACTGGAGGAGACGTAGAAATCTTTTGTTTTAAATCTAAGTTAGGAAGATTCCTGTTTTAAAACAAGCACTTTTTGTGAGAAATGCAAGAAGTACATCTGCAGAAAGCACACAGTTACATTCTGTCCATCATGTGGACAAAATTGAAAATGTTGAACATTGAAAAACTGAGAACGTTGGGCAAGTTCAAAAGAAATATGTTTGTAAGAACAAAAAACCTTTACCAAATTGTTCCTAAAATAGTTATGGAAAGTCTAACTGTTGTATGTCTGTGTTCTACATGTTTATCTAATGGAAAATAAAGTTGCTATTGTCATATTGCAGTTTCTTGACAATTCTGAGTGGATTTACACAGTATGGGTCAAAATGACCCGCAACAAAATCAATGTCATTTTTTTGTTTTTCAACATAATACAAGGGTTAATTTCCAAAACGTGCATATGATCTTCAATTTGTAGCAGATCCACTATCACATAGCGGCTGGAGCAGTCTCCAATGGAGGTCAGTCCACTGCTGCCACCTGTGGCCAAATACCATAGCCTACTACTAGATTAACTTGTGACACATCTGCACCTGCTGCTATGATCACATTGAGTAGAGGCTGAGTGGCTGCACTTACCCCTGGTACATCCAAATCTACCCACAAACATGTTGGAAGATGCAATCCCAGCAATGTGGATTGTGAACACTAAAAACAATCAGTAAGCAAAGACAACAGGGATCAATTTTTTCTGTTTATTTAGCACCCACAACATTTGTAGTCGCCTTCTGCACAGGGGAAGTCCACACACACTGTGTGGTACCACTTTCCACAGAAGGTGCATTCAATCTGCAAGATTGAATGAGATTGTCAGGGTCATTGTCTGACTGTTTATTACTAATCACCTGCTGTACATTCACAGTAACTGCCATCTCCTTACAAATGTTCATTAGATTAACCACACTTATATAACTACCAACTCTCCAGCCATGTTGATGGATTGCCTATATTGGCTGGAAATATTCATTTCCAGAGAAAAGACACAGCCAGAAGATGCTTACAGGATGTGATGTGACAACACTAATGAACTATTGATGTGTCATATTTGTCCAAGGCGTATTTCATTGTTATGGGAAAAGAGAATATTAAAATCATGATGACCGATTGGAGTGGTGATTCCTATGACTTTGTGTATATAATTTGGAATTTTGTACAAATGTAGGCCACAATAAATATATGATATCATTTCATTCTTTTCAAAGGTTTATTTGCATGACGCACAAACAGACACAAGTGAAAGGTACAAATGTGTTGTGCATGAAACGAATTCAAACGTGGTGCAGATGTGTGTCACAAGTTGATCTGGCTGTAGGCTGTGGCACTTGGCCAGAGGTGGCGCTGGTTGACTCGAGTCCATGTTAGTGCACACAAAGTAAACTGCACGCTTTAGTTGTGAAGCAAAAACGCTGAACCCGGAGAAATAAAACGTGCGAGGGGGACGATAACGACGACAAGAGTCTCCCGATCGTTTACTCTTGCTGTCCTGTGAACAACACCGGCGTGGTGTTAATTGTTTGCTGTTTTCGCGATCGCGTCGCGCATGAGGATATCACCAGGTAAACTCGCGACATTTTTAAACATTTTGTTGTTCAACGGCATCAAGACTGACGGAGTGTGTTTGAGATAACCTCACAAGTGTCACAGATGACACATTTGGCGTTTTTTTTTTGCTGGTTTGTCGGTAGCAGCTCCTGAAACACAAGACTGCCACACATCTGTTCGACCAACGCCAGTTGATCTAAACGCCAGTTGATCTGGAACACCGGGCGACCCAGTTGTCTTCACCGTTCCCAGTGTGGTGAATTTTGTAGCTCTTTTTTTTGTGTGTGAAATTATTTTTTTTAACCATTTGACTTGAATTTGATTTAAGTAGATGTATATTCTTTGTGATATGAACACATGGGAAACAAATGATCATTTAGCCATTTATTTTTAGCTCAAAATGACAACATTAACACAATAAAACAGGTCTCTTTCTTAAACAGAAGCCTGTCATGCTTAACTTTTGAGAATATAAGTAAATCTTTCTTTAAAAGAACTCTGTCCTGCTTAACTTAAAATTATATAAATTAATAGAAAACAATAGAACGAAAAACATTCTTGTAACAGTGCACATATAGTGCTTTTAGTGCAATTGGCTTCAGTTGAGGTATTATTTCAGCTTTTCTAATGCTAATCAGCTGCTGCCGTTTGTAAACCCACTTGTTCCCATGATTACGCATCATAACTCATCATCATTATTCATCTATGTATTACTTTTATGTATTAGTCATCTATTTGTTGTAATCATCTATCCCTGCAGTTGTTTATTACACAAAATAAATTATATTATCACACTTCTGGCCACATAGCGCTGATATTCACTGCACATGCCCATATTAACCTTAACCAGAGGGTTTAAAAAAAACAAACCAGTGTTTACATACCATATCTGCTTCTGCCGTGGCCTGGTGGACAAAAAATTGGTTAAGGGTTCCCCGAACTTTCACGCCCCTCATGTTCTTCATGTGCCCACCATTAGAAGCATGCCTATGGAAAAAGTGCGCCGGCACACAGTGCAGTGCGCTTTATAGGTGTTATCGTGCATTTTTCCAGCCAGGTGTTTTCCTTTTCCCATTCCTCCCAGTACTTTTGCAGCCTTTTTTTTCTTTCTCTGAGGGGAACAAACATTGCTGGTCTAATGCTGGGCTTAAGCTGGGCATACACTGTGCGATTTTTCCAGTCAGCTTCAGCTCAAACTGCACGATTGACTCGCAGGGGTTAGAAGTTCGCAGGTCACGATGCAGAGTCTATACGGCCCGATGCTCTGATGCGACCTGAGTGCTCACACTGTGCGTCCATAAAAATGAAGGTTATAACAGAAAATCTGTCGCTCGCTCTCCCTCTCTGTCTTTCACTCACACAGACTCACGCCACCACCATCAACTTTGCTAAATTGCTGTGTGAGGACTCAGGTCGCATCAGAGCAACCGGTATAGTGTGAGACCTTGCATCGTGACCTATGAACTTATAACCCCTGCGAGTCGATTGTGCAGTTTGAGCAGGAGCTGAATAACGTGACTGAAAAAAATCGCACAGTGTATGCCCAGGTGTACTGTCGTCCGAGACTTGCACCTAGTGATGGGTCCAGCAACACTGACGCACCGACGCATGTATCAAGCTCACCTAGCGAAGCCTGTATCGGTGCGTGCGTCGCTTTAAGAAAAAGTCACGTGATCGATACAGCTGCTGTATCGCTCATTGCCAACGCGCCAAACTGTGGCCGTTTATCAATGCCCAAGTACGCGAGTACGTACTCGCGTGCTCGGTGAGTACGTACCCGCCGAGAACGCACGGGAGTACGTACCCGCCGAGAACGCGAGCACGGACTCGTGGGCCGTCTCTCAATTCTCAAGTACGCGAGCACGGACTCGTGATTTGTACCAGCGTACGTGATGATGTCACAGGTCCCGAGTTTTTACTGCCGTCCCCTCCTAATTTAACTGTGAGTAACATGTTATGAAGCTTAACTTTAATCACAGCCAAACTGGTTTACTCAGGAACAAATAAAACACTGAAATAAACCAAACATTAACATTTAGAAGTGATCTACGTGACTTATATATCATTTTTAACCTCAGTAGTGAAACCTCTATTAATAAAAATAGTGTACATGTACATACGTGTACATACCTTAATAAAAACAAGCAGGTGAGATGTTAGAACGCTTTTATTTCTATTCTAGTGGACACTCAATACTATAGACAGCTGCTGGAGTTTCTTTAACCTGAGTAGTGAGAAGTCCGCGAGCGGGCGGGGAGGGGAGGGGTGGGGGACGATGTGCCGGGAGTCCGCTGTTGAGTTTTGGACGAAATGCATTCTGGGATATATAGCTGTCCCAAGTCTACACCGATGCATGCTCGATAAAATGGGCGGATCGAGAACACATCCGGGACTTTTTCGCGTTCTCGGCGTGATGCGTACTTCGAATTGGAACAGTACTTGGTCTCCGACTGATGACGTATCACGAGTACACGAGAACGCAAGTACGCACAAGTACGCATATTGATAAACGCCCTGTGTCTAAAAGGTACCGCATCCGCATCTGCCAACGGAATGAGGCCACCAAAGACCCCCACAAAATTACTCTCGCAAAGATAAATAAAAATACACATCTCTCCATAACAAAATGGAGCCCGAAAGAAAAAGAAATGTTTCTGCTGTGTGGGATCATTTTTAACTTTTAACTGCAAATAGTTCGTCTGTCTTTGTTTCAGTGTAATCTATCAGAATAGGAAAACCAGCAATGTGACTTGCAGTGTAAATTATTTATTTCATTTTGTGCAGGTTAAATGTTGCATCTGTTCTGTGGAGCTTTCTTACACAAACAAAAGCACCTCCCCAGTGTTTAGGCATTACAGAGACAAACATGAAAATGAGGAGACAAACACACCGAGAATGAACACAGGTAGGCCTATATTGACACTGAACAGCTTTATCATCATTTTTTTATTTTTTTAATATGTGTTATATTATTTTCAAATCAAGCATCTAGGAAGACTGTTCTGGGCCAGGCAGTCCTGAATTTTATTATAAAGGACTGTCAACCCCTTAGTATTGTCCGAGTCTCAAGTAAGTTGCCTGCAATGATATTTAAGGTCCAGCAGGTGTCAGTATGGAGCAAAACAGCAACACTGTGTCGACACAGTATCGATACAGTTTGGGGAATGTGCTGAAACGCTTCACGAGGCCTCATCTATCCATCACTACTTGCACCGCAGTGTCAGCGTTTGTTTCCCTGTTGGCCATGCTTCTTGTTGTGGTCATCTGTTGCCTTCCGGTATTTTCTCCGCAAGCGACCTTTCCTCGACCAATGAGAGGTAATCTGAATTGTCATAAGTGTGCTGTCAGCTCATTGGTCACAAAGCAGGAGAGGGGCTGGGAATTATGTTTTCAAACAAAGCGTTAATTCCATTAAAAGTTATAGACTACTTTTGATTCTCACTGTATTACGGGACAAAGTGCGTCCCTTTTCAGCTCAATACGGGACGTGTACTTTTGTTTCTAAATACGGGACGATTCCGTTTTTCAAGGGACGGTTGGCAACCCTAGTTTTGCAGTTTCGTTAAACCCTGCTTCAAAATCACTTAAATCACCTTTCGTTACCCGTTCTGATACTCAATTTGAACAGCAGTTCGTCTTGACAATGTCTACATGACAAAATGCTGAGTTGCTGCTATATTAGATCTGCTATATTTATATTTATATTTAACAGTTTAACAGCTGTATCTAAAAAAAAGTGGCCGGTGAGTGCGCACTTTGTTGTCTCTTGTATATGGACCAATAACATTGATACGGACCGATTCAGCTTTAGTTAGCAGGGGGCAGCAGCGAGCTTTCAAGACTGAAACTTGCAATAAGGCAAATAAAGAACCTGACGTTGATGTTCGTTCCTCTTTCCGGCAGTGCATGATGGTCCGTATACCGGTATTAACTGCTGTGAGTCCTGTTGTTTTCCCCTCGTTTCCTTTAGTGCTACTGTGATTATGAAGAAAAGACACACCGTCCGCTTTATTTTACATGACAGGTAGGTGTCCAAATGAAGCCTCTCGGTCCCCTGTCATTCCTGGCTTTCTTTGGTGTTTTTATGTCGCCTTTTGGGGTAGCTGTATCCGGCTAACTTGCTAACATTGGCCAGTCTACGTGTAACTGCCGTTGACAACATTAGCTGTAGCGTTAGCTCTAGCATGTAGCTAAGGCCGCGAATATTCTGCGCCACATCAGCCACTGACAACAAAACTGCAATTAGTTTTGTGTGTTTCATGTTGCTGTTAGGCATTGACTTCACTGTCAGCATGAACGGTTGTAATGCAAACACCTGCTGGCAATGCGTGCACTGTAGCTAGGCTAAGGCTAGCTGCATAGCTTCTGTTACATCTACTTGTCCCGATGGGAGGCACAGCAACGATGACAGCCGAAAGCATAAACATTTTAATATCAAACATTAAATCAGTACAAGTGACAGCTGTTTTTTCTCAGCTCAAAAATAATCACGAGATGTGTTATTCGGTGAGGAAATTTACGGCCATGTTTATTTCTTGGCACTTGGCATTTCCGGAATATATTAGGGTTGCTGATTTACATTATAAGGCAACGTTTATGCCTGAAAATAATCAGTTCTCGCTGAGTAGACTATAATGTGATGGAAACAAGTGGAATCGAGTTCAGTACAGCGGCTGCCCTTGGTATTGTACTTTCACTTTTGCTGATACTGAGATAAGGATTAAAAGATCGATTAATTAATAAGATCCTAATATATGATGGCGCACAGTTTTTTGTTTAACAAGTATTCCTTGAAAAAAGAAAAATTACTGATTATTCAGGCCTTAACATGTCAACATAGAAATATAACTGAGCTTTTATGATCTTAGCAAGAACATCTCTGTGCAGTTATGCTCCTGTTTTACTGTAATTTGCTGAGGTTTTATTGGTTTTGAGTATTTTACAACGGTTGTCTACGAGGGGCAAATGAAAATAAATGAGGAAGGTGTTATAAGCTGCTCGTGCTTGTTTTTTTGTTTTTTTTTCTTTTATGGTTGGGATTCAGTGTTACTGCTTGACATGTCTTATATGTCATATAGTGAAGAACTAGCCAGTTTATATACCTGATGTACCTGCATAAATAAATTCAAATGATACTTATTTTAATCTCTGGCAAACCATATTACTGCCATTCCTTCAAAGCAGTCTGTCTTCAAAAAGATGAATCGGACAATCATTCCTATTTTTAGCTCCATGCAGTTGCAGTGGGTGGTAGAAAATTGACGGACCAAGGATCCGAGATGGTTGTGAGAGCTTGAATCTGTGACAAGTCTGAAGTTTTATGTGTTAAGATGGTTCTTAATATTTTGAAAACATTTTTTAAAATGTAAAACCAATATGAAGGAGCCAAAAACAGTTCTGATAATAATGGGGAGCGCGCAGATCTATAATCCTCTCATTTGTGTGATGGGATTAACAGCAGAGGGTCATACACCTCCACAGTTTGAGCAGTCAGATTACAACTGACTGTTAGCACAGCCACATATCATTGGTTTACAGCTGCCATTTAACCAGCAGTTTTCTTTCAGTTGTTAACCACCAGGGCTGTAAAATGGAGCCAAGATAAAACTCTAAAAATGCAGTTCTTCCATGGCCATGTGAGCTTTGGTCCAAAAGACAGTAATGTAACTCATGTTAAAATGTCTGCTTCTACAGCAGTTAAAGCATTTTACAGGGTGGTACACAAAACCTTTTGACCCTATAGGTAGTTTCTCCTTGTATAACAATTGTAAGACAGCCGAAAAGCAGCACAAGTCTATTGGCTCAGGCAGGTGGAGCTAGGTACTTTTTCCAGTTGAATCAGCAGAGCATCAAATATGAAACGTGGTCAAAGTTCAGATGTATTTTGTGTTTGATCAGGTGTTGCCGCCTTGGTCAGCTTTTTGTCAGCTTGCATTTTGCGCTACAGATGCTGCAGAAAATGTCTGCATCAACTTTTAAAGAATTTAAGCACACCTGAGCGCACTTTCAACACGTTGCAGATGTATGTAAGCTTACTGACTGGAGGTTGATAGAACTCTTTTTAGATTTAATGCAGCACTGTTGAAAGCTGCACCAGTCAATACTCTACAGCTGCAGCAAGGGGTCGCTATAGCAGGTAGCTCAACATATTTTATTGAATTTTTTTTGTACTGGATGTTCTTCCTGACGCAACCATTAAGAGGTTTGTGTCTTGTCCCATGATCAAACTTGGGATCTTTTGCTGGTTAGATGAATGTGTAAAAGACTTTATGGCAAAACTAAAGGAACACCAACACATTACACATACAAGAGCTGCTCAGCCATTGAAACCCATGCTACTCAGCATTTACTGAGTCAGCAGAAGATTGGCAACTTTTACACATTATGCACTTCAACACTTAGCAATCACAGTATAACTTTATACAGTCTGCTACTTTGAGGCTGAGCTGCTGTGATTCCTAAACGCTTCCACTTTGCAATAACATCCCCTACAATACCCCCACAGTTGATCATATCTAGGAGGGAAGACTTAGACTAGGATGCCTCCTCTTGCAGTACCACACTTGAATTTTCTGAGCTTGTTAGAGTGATTCATTCTTTCACAAAAGTTTGTAAAGGCAGACTGTGGCAATGGGTCTAAAAACACTCAAATTCAAAGGTTAATTAGATTCAGCCACCAATAATTTTTTTTTAATGTATTGTTGCTGTCACGAATGGCGTTCAACAGAAGGGGAAGACTTGATACTAAAAGCTGCCAATTTCAAGAAATCATCATTTTGAAACCACAAACCTGCAGCGAGAGAGACGGGGAGAAGAGACTTCAGAAAGTCCCTGACTTGATACAGCTCATGCACCTACAGCAAAATATCTTAACCTAGACTAAATCTAATAGAGATGAAGCTGTAAAGGCAAGTTTGATCACAGCAAGGAAGAGTGAAGGAGCTAAAGAGGATTATCCGAAAAACTACAAAGTTTATTTGGAGTTTCCCAAGAAATTTCCCTTGTCAGGTCTGTAAAATAGGAAGAAATGTCTATAAGAAAAATTAGAGAAAGAAAGAAAATTAAAAATTAGTTTGTTTGATCAAATGCTCCAAACTACATTCAGGTGTTTTATATTCAGTCTTGTGAAAGTTAGCTGCACTGTAGCTGTTTTTGGGCCATTTTTGGTAAATACTTCAAAACCTCATGAAGAACAAAGTAAATTAAAAACATATAAAAAATCTCAGTCAAGCCCTAGAGAAACATAATACCTGCTATAGCGACTCCTGTTTGCTCGGTGAACATATCTATCAGCAATATTAAGTTACAGGTGGTTGATTTTATGCACACAAATTCAGTATAGACTGAATAAATTAGTTTGAATGAGAATGTAGAAAAGTGGGTTTAAATGATGGTTTGTTTTGTTTTATATTTTTACATCTGATGATGTACACTTTATATGTTACTCGTAGAGCTCCATTACACTTGGGTAAACCACACCATTGCAATAGGTGACATGTAATTTCATTACCACCAAACAGCACATTTGTATTTTTTAACACCAAGTGAGGAACCATCCACTACTAACAGTGGTTCCCAAAGACTCACTATTACTATTTATTAAAAAAAAACCTCAATGCGCTGTGACTTTATGAAATTATTGAGGCTTTCACCCCCCCAGAACAAACTATATACTTTTAACATCGTACAAGATTACGATGTTAAAAGCGAAAACATCTGTGACTCTTTACAGATTGGGCAAAGTAAGAGAGCTGGACCACATAGCTTGTTTGGAACTTTGCTGATTTGGAGTTGATAGTGCTGGTTATGATTTCTCTATCTAATGCTAGCCCTGTTTTCATCATTTGTTTATTTTTCTAGCTAGCCTGCTGGGAGGCACGTCCCAATGACATGGCCTCCAGTCACAGCTCCTCCCCAGTGCCTCGTCCCAGCAGCGGAGGCCGAGATGGGATCTATCACAAGGAACGAGATCCTTCTCCACCTCGCTACCGGCATATCCGCTCCTTGCCTGACGTCTGCCCGAAGGAGCCTACTGGTAGAAAGAATGACTGACTTCAGTGTAATGGCATGCATAGGCATCATTTTTAGCAGTAGAACATAACCAGGAAGTATACATATTTTGCAGTTAGACAGTGAAAATTGTCTATAAAAGGTGTTGAAAATCTAGATGTTCATCTATACATCTGAGCTAAGGGTCATCAGTCATTTAAAGTTTACATACAAGCATAAACAGTGATGATAATATTTTTTTTAAGTATATATTTTTATTTACATACTGGCTCTCTAAAGCCCACTCTTTCTTTCACATTGTCATATTGAACACAAATGAACTTTAAATAGACAAATTTGTGACATTGCAGGAGAAAACAGCATCTTGCAGTTTTTATCTAAATATATTGTGCATTGATTTACTGCTGTGCTTGTGATGTTGCTGTTTGTTGCATTCACCTGGGCCACCTAAGCACAGCTGTGATTGAAGTTCAGGAACATGGAAACAAAACCAAGAAACCATGGCAGGCCAAATGCTTAAATTATGAGTTGTTGTTCTCTGCAGAAAATGAAAGCACTGGCTTTATTTCTATGTGGTCCTGCAGGTGAGGGGCAGGGCCTGTGTAATGGCCCATCTGTGGTGGCGGAGCACGACCGATGGACAGTTTATAGCTCGAAGGTCAACCTCCCCGCTGCACTGAATGACCCTCGGCTCGCCAAAAGGGAATCTGACTTTTTCACTAAAACGTGGGGGCTGGACTTCACAGAGACGGAGGTGATGCCCTCATTTTGCCTCCCCAACATCACCAAGGAGCACTTTGAGCCCTACCTGCAAGAGATGACTCAGGTAATACCTAGAGCAAATTATTAAGAGCATTTATGATTTGTTGACAAGTCCACAGATGTGTGTGGAGTCAATGTTAAAGATGCTATTAGGATATTTTTGTTCTTGAGAAGGTCTTGATGCATAAGGTTGGGAAAACCTGCAGTCAGCCAAGACTGAAGAAGTCACTTAGATGAGTGACGAAACGTTTCTCCTTGTGAAAACCCTAGAATCAAACTTTTGGGGTTCCTGAGAAAGATTCTAAATTTCTCTTGTTTTGGGTGTGTCGAAAATCTGAGGCAGTTTCACCTTGTAGACTCTTTCGTTTTTTTGTTCAGGACATGTAAAGTAGAAGTCTTGAAATGCATCTGTTAACTAAGAACTTGTCTAGTTTAAGAAATCTTGGGTTATTTCAAATTTAACTTGCATATAGCCTCATCTGTGAGGTTTTTACGTTTAAAGCCTGCTTTTGAATGTGTGTTCTGGCTATGCCACTTTCATTATACTTATTATGGTCTTATATTACATGGATCTTGTGCAAACAATGCAACTGTGATATTCCTGTCTCCCGCTGACGAGCAGCTGCTGTTTAGTCCCACCATTTAGAACAAAGGTGGCATTATAGAAGAAGAAAATGTCCGAATAAAGCTGGACCTGAACTGCTTTTTTTTTTTTTTTTAAATCTCAGGAATTCAAACAGCCTGAATAGTGGAGACATTTGCATTTCTTATCAGAGTTTACTAAATTAAAAAGCAATAGAAGTACTGATGCCAAAAGTGTTGTGATGGAAAGATATGTCTAAGTCTGTATGTTAAATATGTGATTTTCACTTTAACCAGTCAGAGGTTTTCATGTTGATTTTTCTTTTTTTTTTTTTCTTGTACATGAACTCATTTGTTGACAGAGTTACTTATCAGAATGGTTGTGTTACTCTGGCATTTGGCTGAGATTTGCTGTTCTTGTTTTGCTTCACAGTTAAGCTACATTAGTTCTAACTGATAGCTTCTACTAGGGCTGTGCGATATGACCAAAATCTCATATCCCGATATTAAGACATCTATCGTCCGATAACGATATAAATCACAAAAATGTAACATTTTCTGTAAATTCTGTGAATGTCGGGCAGCTCGACTTGCGTGAAGCGTTTCCAGCTGGGCGTCGCGTACCTGGAGTCGAGTGTTTTAACTGATGCATGAAACGACATAGGTTGTAACGGCCGCCGTTTTCTTTGTGAGTATTTATTACACAGCGTGCTGCGGGGAAAAGCCTGTTCTAACGTTTGAGTCTAAGGTTTATTTTTTAGCACCTGGCGGCTCTTTTTTGCTTCTCATCCGTAAATACTCTGCATCTTTCACGTGATTCAGTTTATTTTGAAAAGTCTCAACAGGATCTTGAGCTTTATTGTGAAAGGTTTATGTGGAAAATAAACAAGCGGACACGAGGTGGTTTTACCCTCGTTGTTGCTAACGACAATGCTTAAAAACAAACGCTTGTCTGTCGGTAGTGTGGTTATATTAAATATAAGAGAAAGAGAGAACTTTAGGAAATTAATATAGCCACTACAGTGACCATCAAAATAATGAAAAAATATTGCCGTAAACAGTTTATTTTGCGACACCACGAAACAAACGATAGCGTAAAATGAAACGATAGACGTTTTTATATCGTCATCCGATATATATCGTTATATCGAACAGCCCTAGCTTCTACTGGAGGAAACATGACAACTGCAGTTATGTATAGATATGAACAGTAACATACATGGTTACTGATAGTAATTTATTTTTTAATAGTAAAGTAGGGTTTGATTTACAGAAGTTAACTGGTAACCAAGGCAAATCCAGAGAGTAAAAATGGTATATTGAGATAGTCTTACGTTCATCATTAACCCAGCCCCAGTGAGGAATGTCTTTGTGTTTAAGACAGCAGCTGTACGTTTGTATTCAAGATTCAAAGTTTTAAAGGGAGTCCAGTCTCGATACAGTACAAACACACCTTAATGTATTTGCTATAACTTTCCTTTACTGGCTGTCATGTTTCAAGTAGAATAGATGTCTTGAAATGCAGCTGATGCTTTAATGTTGTCAACAAACATTCTACAAACAATTAAAATAATGAAAATAATATACAATAGGTTTTAAAGTTCTTATGTGTTTTTAAATTCTTAAATTGTCTTGGCCTGTGCTACTTTAAAAAAAAAAATGCCTCAAGTGGCAAAAAAAGTTCTTACAGAAAGTTTCTGTTCCTCATTTAGTCTTTTATTACCTTATTTGTGGAGCGATCGTGGCACAAGAGTTGTCAGTTCTTCTTGTAATCGGAAAGTTGCTGGTTCGAGCCCCGGCTCCGACAGTCTCGGTCGTTGTGTCCTTGGGCAAGACACTTTACCCGTTGTCTACTGGTGGTGGTCAGAGGGCCTGGTGGTGCCAGTGTCTGGCAGCCTCGCCTCTGTCAGTGTGCCCCAGAGCAGCTGTGGCTACAATGTAGCTTGCCATCACCAGTGTGTGAATGTGTGTGTGAATGGGTGGATGACTGAATGTAGTGTAAAGCGCTTTGGGGTCTTTAGGGACTAAGTAAGGCGCTATACAAATACAGGCCATTTACCATTTATTTCACGTAGCTCTGAACTGTACCGAGTGAGGTGAGATTGAGGTGTAACATCTCTTGCACTTCAACCAGTGCATTTCTGTTCTTGTAAGAGTCACCTAGTTTTTAGAAATGTTATTGTAGCTTTGTTTTCATTTCCTCCTCCAGGTTTCACAATGCATCTGATTTCTTGTTCAGTGTGTTGCTTTGTTCTTCTCTAATGACCCACAACTGTTACCTTTGTTAGTTTGTATCATCAAACTTGACTTCTGTGATTCACTCAAGCCTTTTTTTTCCTGCTGTGTAACAATCATGTCAGCTTTACAGAGAGAGGGCTGGGCCAAAAATCAATCCAACTTCCTTTTTGGATTTCATGATTTCATTTTTAGAGGGAACGAATCCACGAACGTTGCAAGACGATCTGCCCCAACAAAGATGATGTCGACGCTGTCTCTAGTATCACCACCAACCACGGTATGAATTATTAACCAGCTGCTGCAGGATTCTCTGACTGCCTGTATCCTCTTTTCTTGATAAGATTGGCAGCACACAATGACTTCAGATGCAAATATGCAGGCTCCTGTGTATGCATTATACACTGTCTGACTATACCACACATTAAGAGTGTGTGAGCATAGTTTGGTCCTGACCCTTGGCTCTAATAGATTTAAGCGTTTTTACAGTTTAACACACAGGTTTTATTATCTTTCTTTTGATTTGCTTCTAAAACAATATTTTGTGTTTAATGCACATTTCAGAATTTGATTTGATAATCACATTTCTCTGCTTGCTGCACTTTTCACGAGTTTCCTATCTTTTTATTTTTATTGTTTAGTTTGTACAGAGCACACTCTAGTGCAGGGGTCGGCAACCCGCGGCTCTGTAGTCCTTATAGTGCGGCTCCGCGTGGTTTGGGAAAATAAATTAGAAGTATTTCGCTGAAGTGTATTTTATTTATGTTAGTTCTTTTAAACTTGTAGTTCTAAATTGGAAGATTATTGTGATATTGAAATATAAATATAAAATTATATTCTATTATTTTTTTCCTCGCTCAATATAAGCGTCACACTCGCGGAAGCCGGTATTCCTGCCGAAACGCCGTGCATTTATCGAGACTTTCAACCCCAGGTAGGCCAATTATGGATCTTCGGATCCACATTATGTCAGCAGCTCCACCATGAACTATGTTAAAGACAAACACCGCTCACGCCTCACAGACGACAGATGACAGCTTACAGTCCTGCGTAAACTGACTTCGCACAGCACCGATTAGCAGACGCTGTGCGCAGAGGTTCAGGAGCAGAAGTCTCATTGTAAACATACCACGGCAGACCCGACGATGTTTGCATGAACGCTTTTTCAGCATCTCTTTACTGACCACTTTTCACGCACGGTTGCTGTGCGCGCCAGCCGGCTGTAACCGCAGCTCACAGCCCGACACACACCACCAACAACAACAGCAGAGAGAGCACAGACTTTAAGGCAACGAGGCGTGATTGCGGGTGCCGCTCAGGTGCGTCCGCCTCCCCTGCAGCGGCGCTGCAGACCATGCCCCCGCCGCACGCATTAACCAGGTAAAATACATATTTAGGCAGAATTTTGCAAATATCTATTTTTCATTTTTCAGCAGCATAGTGCTTTTTTACCAATTATTTTTTAAAAGTCAGGTCAATGCTCCAAAAGCGATATAAGGGAGGCGGCTCACAACAGTTTTTGTTTGCTACATGGATCATTTTAGTTCAGGTTGGTGTCTTTGCTTTTGTTATATTTCTTTAAGAGTTCAAAATGTGTTGATTACATAAATATAATTTAATTTTCTCTGTAGCACTTCAAGGATTTCATAAGCAACACATCTTAGTTGTTCACACAAAGGTAAAAAACAATATATACAGTGTTATCTTCATTTTAGATGTCAAAAAGTATTTGCGGCTCCCAGTGTTTTCTTTTGCGTGGAAACCGGGTCCAAATGGCTCTTTAGGTGTAAAAGGTTGCAGACCCCTGCTCTAGTGTCAGTCTTAGAAACTAAACTTTATTAATCTGACCATATTTTGTCTCATTAGTAATAATTGTGACAAATGCATACCTTTTAATTAGCTGAGCAATACAAAAGGATATTCTGACTCTTAAACATAACTACTGTAACTGATAGTGATTTAGAGCTTTTGTTGCTTATTCCAGACAAATCCAGAGCTGAGCTGGAGCAAGTCCCAAAGGTAATTATGCAAACATGCATTATATTCTTTTCTGATTCTCTTTGGATTTCTCTTTCCCTTTAACTTTGACAGTGTGGTCAATGCTCTAATGCGGTTCAGATGTATTATTTTAGCTGTGGAGTCAGTACCCCCCCCCCACATAATGCAATTCCGTGAACAGCACAACTGGTTTAGGAGTTATTTGCTGTATATGTGTGTTATGGCTGTTAAGGCTTAAAGCAGGGGTGCCCAATCCCAGTCCTTGAGAGCTACTGTCCTGCAGCCTTTAGACCAGGGGTGCCCAATCCCAGTCCTCGAGAGCTACTGTCCTGCAGCTTTTAGATGCATCCATACTCAAACATAGATGAATCAAATGGTTGGATTACCTCTTCAGCATGCCATCAAGTTTGGCAATCAAACCATTTGATTCAGCTGTGTTGGAGTAGGGATACATCTAAAAGCTGCAGGATAGTAGCTCTCGAGGACTGGGATTGGGCACCCCTGCTTTAGACGCATCCTTGTTCTGACACACCTGAATCAAATGATTGGCTTGTTATCAGGCCTTTGCCAAACTTGATGGCATGCTGAAGAGGTAATCCAACCATTTGATTCATCTATGTTTGAGTATGGATGCATCTAAAAGCTGCAGGACAGTAGCTCTCGAGGACTGGAGTTGGACACCGCTGGCTTAAAGGAACAAGCACCTTTCCCTCAAACACATTGTGACTCTTTTGACATTTGCAACTAAGCATGTCTCATTTATTAGCTTAGACATGATAGTGACACTATTGTGACAACAGGCTCCAGAGTGACCTTGCTGCTCCACTCTCACTGTGCTTTATATTGTCAGATTTTCATGAAGCCTGACTTTGCTCTTGAGGACCCAGCTACCTTCAACATGGTCCTTCCCTGGTCACACTTTAACAATGCTGGGGGGAAGAGCAGCAGAGACGTGGCTTCTTCCAAACTGCTCCAGGAAAAGGTAAATTCTCATCAACACATTCAGATCACCCAGAGAGGGCGATCTGTAGATCGAGAGTAAACCTGGACTGATGTGTTTTCAAAGTGTTCCTTTGAAACCATCTTGGTAACACCTCAAGGCAGTTATATAGAATGGTCCTTTGAAAACACATCAGATCACAATGGAGAAAAGCATTATGCTGAATATCTGTACTGATATGGACTGGGAAATGTATAAGGAATAAAGGATGCCATTGTTTGATGGGAATGAAAATGATCAACCTGCAGACGGCTGAATTTAGGAAATCACTGAAAAATTCGCTGAAAATCAAAAAGTGCTGCAGCAAGCTAGTTTCATTCTATTTCCATTTCAACTCAACTCAAAATTGTACTCAGTAGTTTGTATGGCCCCGACATGCTTGTATGCATGTTTGACAGTGTTGGGCCATGCTTCAAATGAGACAAAGAATCGTGTCTTGAGGGTCTCCTCGCATGTCTGGACCAGGGCATCACTGAGATCCTGGACAGGCTGTTGTGTCAGCATTGGATAGACAGAAACATAATAGATTTAGGCACACTCATGAAGTTTGTGTCTGATTGTTTGCTCAGAGACATTCATACTGGTGGCCTGCTGGAGGTCATTTTGTAGCTCTTGCAGTGCTCATGCTCTTCCTCCTTTCACAAAGGAGCAGATATTGGTCCTGCTGATGGGTTAAGGGCTTACCCTGCCCAGCTCTCCTACCTGTCTCCTGGACGCTCCTCCATGCTCTGTGTTGCAAATGTTCAGGCAATGGAATGTATTGATGTACTGGAAGAGTTGGACTACCTGTGCAACCTCTTTATGGTGTGGGTACTCCCTCATGCTACCAGCAGTGATGCTGACCCTATCCAAATGCAAAACTAGTGAAAGAAAACAGTCAGAAAAGACTGAAAAAACATTCATATTTTGTCTCCACTGACTTTCAGCTTATATTACAGACATGGTGCTCCTGCCCCCTGGTGTTTGTATTGAATTTTACACATCCACAAACACAGTGGTTTTGACTCTGACACTGGCATGTCTATCTGCTATTTTCTGCTTTTCTCAGTTTTACAAGAAAGACACGTGGCACTCCAGGAAATTCTGTAATGGCACAGGTGATACAAGTATAACATCCAGGGAGCAAAATATCGTTCAATCTTTATTTTAGGGAAAGCTAGCAGGAGTTGTAGACTCACCGGTCCAGTCACTTTTGATGAGGAGTGAAATTAAAGTTACTATAAGCTAGAGCTGGGCGATATAAGATTTTTTCATATCACGATATGTTTTTTTCATTTCAGGCGATAACGATATATATCACGATATAAGCCAAATAACTATATTTGTAAGATTTAAATGTGCCGTTGCTCACAAGTAAAATGTGAAATAATTAGCAGCTTGTTTTAATTAAAATATTTATTTCCCATAATAAGTTCAACAGGGTAGATGTACTTAAGGAACATGAGACTTCAGTTTCAGATAAAGCCAAATATTGTAAACTACACAAAAGGCAGCCGCTAAAGCGTTTAAGTTTCAAAATAGAACAAACAAAACAGACCACTAAATTGTCAATTCCACTTAGAAACAAAATTTTAAGTTTTTTAAGTCTAAAAATAAATCTTAGGTCGTTTTACAGAAGAACAGACAAAATTGACTAACTTTTGTCAATATCAAATAAACTGAGAACTAAAGGGAAATTCTCAGGCTACGTCCACACGTACACGGGTATTTTTGAAAACGGAGATTTTCCGTTGTCGTTTTAAAAATAATCCGTCCACACGTAAACTTATGAAATGAAGGAAAACGCTGCTAGGAACATGCCAAAACAACAGGTGGCGATATATTCCTAACCGTGTAGAAATGTTGGCCAATCATAAGTCTAGAAGCCTCGGTAGGAAATAGTAAACAAAGATGGGGCATAGAAACAGAACCGAGTCGTATGTGTGGAGGGACAGTAACTATGTGTGTATATGTAAGCATTTAAACACCGCAGAGAGTACAATTAACAGTATTGTAGAAATTCATTTCACCGAAACAAAAGGTGCAAACGCATAGAAAAATCTGCGTTTTCAAAAATACCCTGGTACGTGTGGACGTAGCATCAATCTCTCCTTGTTGTATAGCTTAGCTTTTCAAACAGTTTTAACAGTTACTTTAGTCTGACAAAAGCCGAATGACGAATTAGCGCTTTCAGTCAGAGATTGAGCATGCACCGCTTTATTGTATATCCAGACTTGCTTTCGGCACAATTTACAGTCTTGCTACTCTGTTTTTGTCAGACTTGAAATAGCGAAATACCTTCACACTCTGGAACTTCTGTGGCCCTTCCGTTTGACAATCTCTCCGGCATTGGAACCATCATCTGTTTTTCTTGATAACCTTCGCTCACGCTCTCGGTTGATTTTTCTGTAGTCGGCAAACTCATTTCCTTCATTACCGGGCAGCCCGGCTGCAAAAACAAATACACATGTGCGCCTTGGCGCTTGTGCTGTACGTAACAAGTCATGTGACGTGACGCTGCGGCTGTGATTGGTTCGGCTCTGCGCTACTTAATTTGGATTGGCTGTTCTTTTTTTTTTTAAGAGGACAAGAGAGATGAGGTCTATCGCAATAGTTTAATTTTTCTATCGAGAAAAAGTTATTTCGCAATACATATCGTTATCGTTTTATCGCCCAGCTCTACTATAAGCCAACTACCTTGAGGTTTTAGCAAGATGGTTTTTAAAAGGTCAGTGGTTGGTGTTGACTGGAGAGGTTAAGAAAAATGATGGATGGATAATTGTAATTTATTGTGTGGATGCCCTAAAAGGGCTTCCACACTATTGAGTTCCTGTTTCTCTTTATTCTTTATTCCACTATTTACTAGTTGCTTCCGTACGTTTTTCGGCACTTAACTACTCCCACAGTTTTTATCCGATTTTCACCATTCAAATCTTAAAAAATTCTGCTCTTTCTGCTCTTTCCGGCTATGACTTTTGGTGCTCATAACTTCTATACTTTCTGAGATATTGGGCGTTTATCAATATGCGTACTTGTGCGTACTTGCGTTCTCGTGTACTCGTGAAACGTCATCAGTCGGAGACCAAGTACTGTTCAATTGAAATGCGCATCACGCCGAGCGAAAAAAAAGTCCCGGATGTGTTCTCGATCCGCCCATTTTATCGAGCATGCATCGGTGTAGACTTGGGACAGCTAAATATCCCAGAATGCATTTCGTCCAAAACTCAACAGCGGACTCCCGGCACATCGTCCCCCCCCCGCTCGCGGACTTGAGAATTGAGAAACATCCCACGAGTCCGTGCTCGCGTTCTCGGCAGGTACGTACTCCCGTGCGTTCTCGGCGGGTACGTACTCACCGAGAACGCGAGTACGTACTCGCGTACTTGGGCATTGATAAACGGCCAAAGAATTTTTTTTGCAATATGTTTTGCCCATTTCTGCCATATTATAGATGGCCTCACTGATTTTCCTTGCCGGGTTGACCTGTGTTTTAGCTCAGTGAGATGAGCATCCGTTCTCAGACTGGGAGGCCCGGGTTCAAATCCCGCTTATGGCAAAATTTCTTTCAGTTAACAGTTAAACTTTTTTAACTCTTTTTAACACAAATTTCAGCTTTTTCACCCCTTTTCAGCAGAATTTTCAGTTTTTTCACCCCTTCTCAGCACAAATACCAGCTTTTTCAGCTGTTTTCAGCAAAAACCTCTTTTCAGCAGAATTCTGCTCATTGACCTCTTTTCGGCAGAAGTTCTGCTGATTGAACTCTTTTCAGCAGAATTTTCAGAATTTTCACTTCTTTTCAGCTCAAATTCTGCTTATTCACCTCTTCTGCAAAATTTTCAGCCTTTTCACCTCTTATTAGCACAAATCTCAGCTGTTTTCAGAAAAAACTTTTGAGGAGAAATTCTGCTGATTCATCTCTTTTCAGTGGAACTTTCTGCTTCTTTATCTCTTTTCAGCAGAAATTCTGCTCATTCACCTCTTTTCTGCAAAGTGTTCAGCCTTTTCACCTCTTATCAGCACAATTCTCAGCCGCTTCTGCTCATTTCAGCAAAATTGTCAGTCTCTCCACCTTTTCTTTGTGAGAGTGACTTTGGCTCAGTGAGATGAGTAGCTACCTTGAGACCAGGAGGGCCAGGTTTGAATCCTGCTCAGGGCTGTTTTTTTTTTTCACCACCATACAACTTTTTGCAACTTTTCATCTTTTTCAGCTTTTCAGCAGACAGCTTCAGCGTTAAGGCATCCACACAGCATTTTCGCAGGAAATGCAAATTTTTCTAGTTTATAATTGTATTTGATGCACTTGATCTAAACACTGAAATTAGACGTCTGTTGTTATATATTTAAGGATGAAATGCATATTGTTATTGTTCAGTGAAGTTATCTGAAGATATTCAAAACTTTTGACAAGTAGAATATAACCGCAGTGGAGGTTTAGTATTGATCATTGTGTCATGTGATTAACTGCTTACAGTTAACAGAATCCTAATGGATTCTTCCAACTCTTCCAGTACATCAATAGTATAGTTGTTAATTTGCACTTTTGTGCTCATCAGTCATTAGTTTAGATCAGTTAAACCAGAAACCTTCATATGTAGAAGTTAATCACATGATGTTCTTTTTCCTCCAGCTCAGCCACTACCTAGATGTGGTGGAGGTGAGCATTGCTCGACAGATCTCGCTGCGTTCCGAAGCTTTTTTCCACGCTATGTCGTCACAGCATGAGCTGCAGGACCAGCTGCAGGAGACGCAGCATGCCGTGGCCGTCCTTCGGGGCCGTACAGCTGCCATGGACCGGGTCATGTGCCAGGGACCTCTCCAGGCTCTCCGCACCGCCCTGACTCGCAACAACTGCGTGAAGCTGCACAACAAGCTGAAGCTGATGGCCGCAGTGCATCAGACACAGCCCACTGTACAGCTGCTGCTCTCCACCTCTGAGTTTGTTGGAGCACTGGAACTTATCGCCACCACTAAGGAGGTGCTCCAGCAAGAGCTGCAAGGAATTCACAGCTTCAGGTGAGAGTGTGTTTACTGGATCAGTTTTGACTAGGATAGTTTTTGTCGTGATGTCTGAAATTGATGTTCTACATGCAGTCAACAGAGCAGCTGTATCCTATTATATTGCTGTACAATGCTGTGTTTGCATCTCTCAGACATCTGGGCTCCCAGCTGTGCGAGCTAGAGAAGCTGATTGATAAGATGATGGTGGAGGACTTCAGTATGTACGCTCACAGTGACCTGAACCGCAGCCTGAGAGATGAGCCACAGGTTCTGGAGAAGGTCTGAACGATCACCTTCAACACAAAGGGTCTAATAGATTTCAGAATGGTCATGTTTAGAAGAAGACTGACAACGAGCACTGTTGGGGAATGTGCGGTTGTCATTTACTTTTGCATACATCTCTGTATACATGATAAATATAAGTATTCATGCTACATCTACACACACAAAACATCAACGTTTCTGTTCCTGTCATCAGTGTGATGCTTAATATTGAAAGACTAAATTATATTTCTTTATCATTTTGAATGTGCTTTTGCTTTTAGTTTCAGTTACATCAAACAAAATGTAGAATCTGATTCTAAGTAATGTAACTGGTGGCAGCAAGTCATTATTATAGTCTGACAGAAACAATTATATACAGCTGTGTAGCTCTGCTCATGCTCAGTATCAGTATTAGTTTTTAATCTTTAAATGTGATTAGGTGATTGAATTCTTCTGTTTCATATTAAATTCATCTCAGCTTTCTGAAACCCTGCTGCCTGGTCATGTCAGTGTTTTAGGACTCTGTATTTTCTGGTGCGTTTGTCTGTGGATTTTAGGAGCGTCTGGAGTCGCTGGTGTTCGGCCTGCTGCGACAGCGGAAGCTGGATTTCCTGGATATTTACAGTGATGAGATGATCATAGCGGCCAAGGCAATCGTCTCTCAGGTGTGACTCCTGACTCCACCTGACACAGTCCAGTCTTTATCGGTTTCTAAGGGCTGCATTAAATATCAGCGATCCAGCTGCGATTTATCATGTAATAGAAACCTTTTTGTGTTTCCAGTGTGTGGCAGATAGTATTGTGCAGATAGAAGAAATTGATGTTGAAGTCGTTGTTAAGTAAGTTGGAACAATGTGATTAATACCACTGGTTGTATTAAAGCATTTTATGGAATGTTTAATGAGCACATTGACTTTGTAAACAAGGAAAACATCAGTCCAAGTTGAACCTCATGGAGACTTGCTGTACATGTGTGCGTTTGTGTTTCTCAAGGCTTGCTGACCAAATGCGTCTGATGACATTCCCTCAGTGGTTTGAGCTGCTGAAAAATGTCTTTGAGAGCTTTCTTTTCTTCCTGCAGAGAATTAAGGTTAGTCAAAACACCACCTGGTACAGAGCTCCTATGTTTAGTCTGCTAGACTTCAGAAGATGGTTCACACATCACAAACATTATCCAACATTTGATGCAGGTAAAAATATTCTTCCTGTGTAAATTGAACAAACTTAATCTAATTGTACCCCTTATTACCCAACCGCCTGTTTGCTAGGCCACTATGAATGTGATCAGGAATGTGGTTCTAGAGGTTCTGGACTCAAACCAGAAAACCCGTCTACTGGACGACTCCTGTTCAGAACCATCTGGCCAAGAGGTTTCTCAAGTCCCATCACTCCTGCAGGGAGAAGCTGAGCTGGCCTACCTGACCCATGAAGGTCTGTTCATCAGCGATGCTTTGAATGAGGCCCAGCAGCAGCAACAGCAGGAGCAGAAACAACAGCGAGTAGTGCCGGCAGCCCAAGATCAGAGCTCTGCAGCAGGATTTAGGAGCCAGCAGGGCCGGGTGGAGACTGCCAGTAGTGACTCTGGGGCCACAGAAATGTCTGCCAGCAGAGAGCAGAGCTTCGTGTATGTCACTCTTAAGTTTTTCTTCTTTCTTTTTTTTTTTTTTTGGAAATCAAAAATATCATGGTCATTGCAGTCCCGTTGCTCCATAGCCACTAACTGACATCTGACTAAATGGCTGTTGCATTTTCCTTTTTTTGCAATTCAGCTCTTCTTATTTACTGAAAACAGCATCAAACCATAAAGTAACAGTTTTGTTCAAAGGTCTTGAGCCTTCCAACGAGACAGATTTTCTTGCAATTAAAGTTGTCTTGAGCAGTAGTTCTCCAGGCTTTCTGAAGGAGCTTTTCTTTAGACATTGGCTGCTTTTTCACTCTTTTTCAGTTCGGCTCCTGTACAGAATACTTTGAGAAAAACACTTTTAGTTTGTGAGTTTGTAACATTGACCTGTGAATTATTCAAGCATAAAAAAGGGATGAACTAGTGTTATGACTGCATTTTAGATACTTTGTTACTGGTCGCCTATCACTAAAACACAGGATGCTCTCATTTCTTTAGTTGATTCTACAAAAATGGCAAACACGCATAACTTACACAAGAACTGGACTTGAAAATCAGTGGCAGCAGATCTTACGGAGTGATGTGGACTGTAGTGGCTTATAATCTCCTGTAGTTCTCTATTAAATGTAGAGACTGGCTCTCTTAAAACAAAAATAGAAGTGTTGTTGCCCAAGATAAAGTACAAAAATTATTTAACCAAAAGTGAAAATAACAGAGGAATTAAAGCTGTGAAACCTGCATTTATTATCTGTTGGAGGTGACTCTTTTCTTCAGCCTGTTAACAGTGAGTGTGTTTGTGTTCAGGCCTGGTGAGATCATGATGCCCACAGACTTTGAGCTGAACCTTGTGATAAACAACCTCCAGGAGCTCATGTACACGGCTTCCGACATCAGCCATGACCGCTGCGTCAAAGTGCTCACAGCCAGAGCCAAGGTACGGTGTACAGGTGTCTGTATTTGAGGTTTTCTATGGAAAAGGATAAACCTGAAAATGTAATTGAAGTGTGTGTTTGTGTTCATGTTTAACAGGATGGATCTCTGGAGCGTCTGACCTCAGCGGAGTTCGTTTGTCTTTCACAGGCAGTGGAGGGATTTGTCAGGGACACAGAGGAGGTCTGTGGCAGGCGAAGCGTTTCCCTGAGGGGCGCGTTGCAGAGCCAGGCCAACCGCTTCGTCCACCGCTTCCACGAAGAACGCAAGACCAAACTCAGGTAACCTGCAGTACCATTGTTTTCAGGATTAGGTGGTTTGCTTTTAAATATGATAACTGTTTGTGTGAGTGAGTGGGTGAAGATTTAGTTTCATGATTGAATTTGAATGTGTATCTGGTTCATATTCTTCCCAAGAGAGAATTTCCCCTTGGGGATTAATAAAGTATCTATCTATCTATCTATCTAGCTAAACAGTCTTACTCCTGTAATGTAGCAGTGTAGGTGCTGAAGTTTGTTTTTGTGCCCCTGCAGCCTGCTGTTGGATAATGAGCGCTGGAAGCAGGCAGAGGTTCCTGCTGAGTTTCAGGATCTGGTGAACTCCATTGCTAATGGTAGAATATCACTACCAGAGCGCAAAATCCCAGGTATCAGACTCCACCGTCTGAAAAGCCTCATTAACCTGGTTTTATTTGTAATTTCTGTAGTTTTAGTTATACAGTTCTGAAATGTTTTGACTACTTACAGAGTAACCTACGCACACATTGCATATATATGCTGACTTTGGATGTAAAATAAGAAAATGGGTAAAGAAGTAAAGGTTCACAGTTCAGTCCAGTCAAGGAGTTTATAAGACCCCAAAACATTAGAGAGAAAATTCCAACAATCAGACAGTCCCCTATAAGCAGCACTTGGCAACAGTAGGCAGAAAGAACTCCCTGAGAAGCAGTCATCTGATGAGACCTGTTGGGTGAGGGTTGGGCAATTGATTTTTCTAACGGACCACATGAAGCAGAATTTATGTTAAAGTGCAGTTGTGCATCTGCTTTGCGTTGCTTGTGCTGTTCTTGGTCTATCAGCAGGCGCAGAGAAGAGCGAACTTGTAACATACAAAGAGTTGTAGTGAAACAGAGTGTTAAAAACAATGAAACCTGTTCACCGCAGCAGCAGTCTCCCCCTCCTCCAGTTTGAACAGAAACATGTATGCAGACAGACTTAAATTACACTTAAGATGCTGGGAGTAGAGCAGAACTGCTCAGTGTTGTTGTTAGAGGCTCCAGGTGCTTGGAGATTTCCAGTGATGCACTGAGGCTTGGTTCCACAGCTTGCATACAGTGTAACAGAAAAACATCACAGCACAAGAAGAACAGCTTTATTATTTGTAACATTCGTTTTCACATTCCAGGTCCTGATGACAGGAAACCTACAGAGTTTCTGCTTGTCAACGGGCAGAAATATGCAGTTGTTGGGTAGGTGTAAACACTGGTGAAGTGAAATCACATATTTCATGATTTTAAATATTATTCTGATGTCCTCACATTGAAAACAGCTGTCATTAAAGTTGGAAGTTACACAAAGCAAATGTTTTTTAAATGTGAACATTTAATTTTAAAAGATTTTCTGAGTAGCCTTTGTGTTCCTTCAGAACGGTTCTGCTGCTGATCCGGATCTTTTTAGAATACTGCCAGTGTGTCAATGATATCCCATCCATCTCTACAGACATGCTGACGCGTCTGGCAGACCTCCTCAAGGTCAGAAACCCCAACAGCACTCAAATCACACGATCCTACGTTAGTTCAGCCTGTTGTAGTTAGTAAACAGGAAAAGACTTTGTTGCTTAGAGACAGTTTGATTACGACACTGAAATATTTACATTTGACACAGCCCTGAGCTGCTGGTATGCTAGCCTTAGGTTTATAGTGGTGGTGTTTACTGAATTTTCTTGGATTGTCTTTGTGCAGCACTTCAACTCTCGGAGCTGCCAGCTGGTTCTGGGAGCCGGAGCTTTGCAGATCGTTGGCCTCAAGACCATCACCACCAGAAACCTTGGTATATAACACCTGCTACACACACTACTTACAAGTAGACCTGTTTTTTCAGTATGTGAAGCAACTTTTAATAGTTGAGAATGTTGATTTTACTGTTAACTGTGTGTGTTGTAGCATTAGCTTCACGCTGTCTGCAGCTGGTGGTTCACTACATTCCCATCATCAGAGCTCATTTTGAGACCAAACTGCAGCCCAAACAGTTCAGTGTTCTCAGACACTTTGATCACATCACCAAGGTAACACTCAGCATGAGCACTTTAAGTGTGGCCTCTTGACTTCCTGGCTAAATAAAGGTTTAGGAGAGGAGTTTAAAAAAAAAAATAAAATAATGTCATGACAAAATCTCCAAAGATTTCAGCTCGATGCTAGTTGTGTTGCTGAGGCTGTTTGTTGTGTTGCAGGACTACAACGATCACATAGCAGAGATCTCTGCTAAGCTGGTGGCCATCATGGACAGTCTGTTTGAGAAGGTTCTATCAAAGGTAAGATGAGGGCAGGGTTTTAGAACACTTTGTGAATGGTTTTCAGTTTTACGCAAACATAAAAATAATCTCTATTTACAGAGGACTTTCAATTGCAATGAGATTCAGGCAGTTGGCCACTGTGTAGGCCTAATTATTTCCACAGTTGTGTTAATCCCTTTTTTTTTTTTCTTTTTTTTTTTTTTACTGTAATAATAGTATTGAATTAATGTAGACTTAATAGAATCATTGCTATTAGATAATAAAACAAGCAAATAACCATTAATCTAACCTACTAAATTATACTTGCACTGTATACCTGATCGTCAGGTATTCTTTTCTGTCGTTTATTAGTACAGAATTTATGACTTTATGACATGTGTAATGCACTTTCTCAGAATATTTCAGCTCTGTGTATTTTAAATTGTTTCCCACTTTATCCAGCTGTGTTCCAAATGTGCACAGAATCACATGACCTTAGCCGTATCCTTTTGTCCTCAGTATGAAGTGAAGGCTCCGATGCCCTCAGCCTGCTTCAGAAATATCTGTAAGCAGATGGCAAAGATGCACGAAGCCATTTATGAACTTTTACCTGAAGAACAGACACAGGTGAGATCGCTTTCTGTATTCTCTACACAGTGTCTGTGACAGCTTGTTGAGCAGAGACTTGTGTATCCATGCACAGATGCTGTTTTTGAGGATCAATGCCAGTTTCAAAATGCATCTGAAGAGGCAGCTGGCTCGGCTCGGGGTTATTAATGATGGAGGACCGCAGCATGGGTAAGTGTGCAGCACTGCCCTGAAAACCAGCTAATGATTGGAGTATGTTGATATGACAGAGCAGCACTTCCTGCTTCGCTCTGAAGAGAAGTAACCCCTCTTTTCCCTGTCAGTGTTCCCCGTTGTTTCACATTTTATTGAAAGAGAATTATAAACATTACATGAATACTTGACATGTATTTATATCTGCTCATAAGTAATATTAAGGTACTAGAATTGTACTTACCAAACCTGACACACAAATTTAGAGTTCCACTTCTGTGAATTAGTTCTGGAATTAACGGAGGTGAGAGGTGTGTGTGTGTTTGTCAGTGACAGCTGCCACGGTGCCAAAGTCATTACTGCTAGGCTGTAAACGGGTATCATTGGAGTCATTAGTGACTGACTCACTTTTGGAGCCAGCCAAAAATATTATAAATATTTGCAATTTTTAAAAGTTGTAATAGAAAAGCCTTTATTTCATTGCTACATCATTCAAAACTGCTTTTTGTCAGAGCATAGCTGTTCCCCATCCTTCGTGTCTTTGATACTTTCAAAGCTGTAAGGTGTGGCTCGTGTTTGCAGGCTGGTGGTGGTAGACGTGGCGTTCTACACAGAGAACGTCCAGGGGTTGAAGAGCCTCGAGAGGCTCGACCTGAACATGGTTGAGGTCTGGGAGCACAAGAGGTGATGGAGGATGGAATCCGGATCTCCAGAACTGACCTTACCTCAGCAATTGTGGGAGCCTGACCCCCGGGGGCCGATGGTGGGCTGGCTGAGGCTGGAAGAGGCCCAAAGGGACCAAAAATGCAAGTTGGAAGAGCAGCAGCATACCGGTGCTTCAGAGACTGTCCAGAAACACACAGCGCCTGGTGAAAAACTGTTGCAACCACATCGCAGTGTGTGCAATTCAATAGAAAATGAAAAAGTAAATTATTACTGTTTTAGTGGGAGGGCAGGATGTGGATTATTCTTAAGAAATTTGGGGGTAATTTATTTTTCTTTCTCCTGAAACATTCTATACTGTGTTAGGCTTTTTCCTCCAGCAGTCTGCATTGCTGGAGCTGGATTTTTATCAACACTGCATGCTCGGCAGATTACCTTTTTGCATACTTGGAGAGCTTGGGAGGGGTCATTCTTATCGCTCAAAATCAACAGGATTCCTGTTCCATGTTAACACTTTTCCAGTCCTCTTTGATCAGCTGCTTTTGGGTTTATTTGCTTGCTTTTTTGTACTCCAAAAAAATAATAATAACAGTAGCTGAGTGAAAGGTTTAACTTCAGTATGTGGACATAGTGAAAAGATTCACTTCGAAAGGTTTAACTTCCCCCTTAGAACAGTTTGGTCATGCAGTTTCTTCAGCCCAGTCAGATCCTGGTCATTGTGATGATTGACAGTGGCACAGAACTTGCTAAACTGATGCAGAGAGTTTGCAGGATGTGAAGCATGAATATCAGCTGTTAACTTTTGCATCTTCCAATCTGTGTGAGCTGTTAGTTTTCTGCGAAGATGGAAGAGAAAATCTGATTAAACCTGCAAAGTATCATCCAGAATACCTTCTTCTGATGCTGCAATATTGTATCACAACTCCCCACAGGGGTAAAAGTAACAAGTGCTTACAGCTCTGCCCTCCTTCTGCTAGCAGAGTTTTCTTCATGACATCAGATTTTCTCTTCCTGACTGTTCAGCTGCCGAGAGCTCCTGTCACACGAAGCAAACAACCTGTCCAGATGCAGTCACAGATCAGTCTCTGCAGCAGTAAGAACACTACAGGCTGACAGGCTGCTGTTTGGAACCATTCGACTCCCAAATGCAAATATTCATCTACTCTCCTAGTCTGTGTGATGGCTTTTGTAAGCAGCTTGTTTCCAAGGTAAATCTCCTGTTATGAAAGTAATGAGCTGGCATTGCAATAATTTGCCCTTCTGAAATGATTGATTAATCTAACATGTGCAGCCATAGTCGTTCTTAACTCCCACACTAATCAGAAGGCATAAATGGTGTACATATGGTGACGAGCAGTTGGATTAATGTGATGTGACTGCAGCGGTCAGCATCAGGCTCGGCAGAGAACAGAAGCATTAACGATCATCACTGTCTGCTTCAGAAGTGCCTACTTTGGATCGACTATCAGAGACGACACATCTGAGCTCTCCACTACAGTGTGCCTACCATACCACTGTGTGTGTGTGTGTGTGTGTGTGTGTGTGTGTGTGTGTGTGTGTGTGTGTGTGTGTGTGTGTGTGTGTGTGTGTGTGTGTGTGTGTGTGTGTGTGTGTGTGTGTGTGTGTGTGTGTGTGTGTGTGTGTGTGTGTGTGTGTGTGTGTGTGAGAAACTGTGTGAGAGGGGTTTTGGGGTTTTGATGAGCATGTGTGTATGAGTCCAAATGAATTTGTTTCCTTCAAACCTGCTGTGAATAAAACAGGATGATGGAGCGACCTATTGTCAGTCTGTTCATCTGTTGCACATTGTCATCTTCAGAGCTCTAGCATACTTCCTGTCTGAGCCTCATAAAACATGTTAAGGCAAATGTAAGAGTGTTATTGTTTCCAGTTAGCCAGTGTTACTACATCGGTCTATTCTGCACAGTTCTAGCTGTATTCATTTTCTTAAAACTCACATCAAACACTTCCTGTGAGGCAGCAGCAGTCTGCTCTTTGGCTTGAAACCACTTAAGTTTTTTAAAAATTAGATTTTCGACCCTTTCTATCACTTTCCAAATCGATATGAAAGATTTTACATGAAGTATTTGATTCAAGCGGAGTTACTGAAGTAAGGATAGAGAACACTTAAAACTAATGGTTTGACAATGCTGGATGTACTAGATCTTTCTCACATCGGCTTTTTGGATCATGTATCGCCTGCTTTCACTGAAGTAAGCTTTAAGCTACAGTTACTCTAGACGGAGAGAATGACAATGACTAAAAAGAGACATGAAAGGTTTGTCAGATCCATGGTTGATGGAACAGCCAAAAACATCACAAGGATATTACTTGAAATATTACTATTACTTGATAACTAAAGAAAAAAAAAAAAAACAGCATCAAGAACTCCTACCAATGAGCTAGAACAGGCCAGCCTAAACGACAGCACAAAACTCTAGCCGTGGCACCACAAGGACCAGAGGCAGGAGTCAACCACAGCCAACAAGACTGAGATTCTCCAACTGTGACTCATACACTGAAAGGCACAATCAAGTGACTAAGATGGTGTACAGGAACATCTGTGGACTGGAAGTCCCAAGCCCTGATGGGAGACCGCACCAAAGGTGATTGAGAACAGCAGGGTTAGGGTCCTGTGACAATTTGAGTTCCAAGCAGCTTTTTGCCAACCAACTAGAGATGGTAGTGGCTGACAGGGAGGAGAAGACTGCTGAGATTGCCACAGCAACATCAGGAAGAAAGAACATGGAAAAAAAAAGACAAGTACCAGGAGCTGAAGAGAGCTGGAGCAGATGAAGTGATCCCAGTGGGTAGGAAACTGGAGGAGCAGCTCAAGCAGATTCCAGCAAGGGGGACTGGTGTATGTTTGTTTATTTATTAGAACAGAACAGAGTTGCCACAGATGCCCCAAATTAACAATATTAATAATTACCAAAGTCACTAGTTATGTGCAAGCTCTGAATGACAAAATGTAGACCGAAAAAAAGCACTTTATTATTTATTCTAGTTACTTTTTGATTTGGGTATAAAAACCTGAATTCTAGTATATATGAATCTCTCTTCTGACCATTTAACACTGTGCTCTGTGATGAAATTAACATTTCTGAGTTTTGTGTGGAGGATCATCACTAGTGATCCAATCTGAGTCTGCAACTAAGATCAAACAGGTTTTTAAGTCCCCAAAGGCCGAGTGTCAGGTGTCGAGCAAGACCAGGAGCATCATTTTTCACTGATCTTTTATATGGGTGCAATAAGGAATTGACAGTTTTATCACTTTATATGTTAATGGGGTTACAGCTCTTAATGCTCATAAAAAAAACAAAGTAAATAAAGAATGAGTCCAACTTTTCCACAAAATACAGGAAGCTCTGCTGACCTGTACTGCACTTTTTTATTGACACAAGAAAACAGATGACCACAGTGAGCCATACTTTACAGTGATTGTCTGCAGTAATAGCAAATTTGGAAAATTTGGAAGCAGGGTGAGTTTGACCTCTGACCTTTTCAGGCTGACTTTACACTGGCTTAACTGTTTAATACAAAAGCTGTAACAACCCTGCTGTTCATCAGTGGGCAGAAGAACAGAATCTCTTAAAAGTCATCTTTAAGATCCAAATGGCTTTGAGCATTTTTCCCAGAAGGCCTCAATGGTCAAGGATCCGCAGATTTCCTGAAACAATCTTGTTCTCCAGCATTGCTCCAGCAGGAATATCTATCCGGTCACCATGATTAGCTATGATGATGACAGTACCCTGATGAATGGAAAGATCAACGAGTGAAAAACTGACAGAAATGTCACGTGTTCTTGCAACCTCTGTTTGACATCAAAGGTTACTGTTAAAAATTATAGTTGAGTAGCCCTGACTGGTGACCAGTCCAGGGTGTATCCTGCCTCCCGCCCTGTGGCAGCTGGGATAAGCTCCATGAATATTGTTGAGTCTGGCTGTGATGGCTGCACTTACAGCCACACAGTGGTAATATCCACCATCTTAGTGTAGAGGCTTATAAGTAACATTGCATTCACATTTGTCTTTCTTTAAATATAGGAATTAATTTACAGGACAATAAATAACTGGTTTCGGTTTAGAGTTAATTCACATATCCACATAACACTGCATTCTAAAATAAGTGCGCACATTTTAGTTTACACTGTTATGTATGATTAATCTTTTGTTTTCTGAGTTACCTTAGTTGCAGCTGCTCCAGTCCCTTGATTGAGGAGCCAAGAGGTGGAAAAGGGGCGGAGCGAGCTTTGATGGAAGACTGCTAATTGGTTCATTCCATAACTTGGGACCATGGGGGGGGGAATTGGAGTTCATTATGTTTGGTTTAGTTAGGTTTTGTGTGTTTTACCCCTTCTTGTGTTTTTTGTGGGCTGATCAGCCACTATTTAAGTTTCCCCTTTGTCTCTTAAGTTAGGTCAGTTTGAGTTATCAGTAGTGTTGTCAATTTTGAGTAGAGTTCTGTTATTTTGACCTCTTTTATGGGCCCAAGATTTTGATTCTTTTTGCATGATTTAACCAATTATGTTTTTTGGGTTAAATAAAAAATCATTTTTTTGGACTTTAACCTGTGCCTAAGTTTCCTTCACTGCTCGGTCCATCACAAGTGGTGTCAGGAGTGGGATCAGCAGTTGAAGGCACAGGATTTTTTTCTTTTTTTTTCCCCTCTTCACTTATCAAGCCATGCACAGAATGGGAAGGAGTGGCAGAGGAGCAAAAGGAGATTGTCAAAACCAGCCAGTTGGAGTGGTAGAGCAAGAAGAAGGAGGAGAGGAAAATGGAGCCTCTGGAGGGGTGGATAGCACTGAGAGCCAAGGTAAGGAGCCGACAATGTCAGAACTGATTTCCATCCTTCGTTCTCATATGGGTCAGCAGGAGGCCGAGGAAGCAAGAAGAAGGGAGGAGTTTACCCGCCAGGAACAGCGCTTTAAAGCACTGCAACATCAGTTTCAGCTGTTGCAGGTAGAAGTGCAAGCTCGTACCTCCCCGGTCCCTGAGCCTCAAATGGAGAAACCTCAACAACCAGAGGCAGAGTCCTTTGAAGAGGAGGATCCTCCCTGTGCTGGCTCCAGTAATGAGCAAATACATCCTCAATCAGGTCAGTCTTGTTTTCATGAACCCAGGCTGGAAAAATTGACAGAAGAGGATGATATTGAACATTTTTTAACAACATTTGAACACATGGCTGTAGTTTGCCGGTGGCAAAAAATGGACTGGGTTTTTCATCTGATTCCTTTACTCACTGGCAAAGCAAGAGGTGCATATGTTCATATGGATGACTCTCTAGATTATGACAAAGTTAAAGCAGCTATCCTTCAAAAATATGACATTAATCCTGAGACATATAGACTGAGATTCCGTTCACTGGAGGTAAAACCTGATGAGAATCCAAAAGAACTATATGCAAGATTGAAAGAGTTATACGAGAAGTGGGTAAAGCCAAAAGGAAAAACGGTGCATGAGGTTGGTGAAATATTAATTTTAGAACAATACTTGAGAATGTTGTCTCCTGAGTTACAGATATGGATTAAAGAACGCAATCCAAACTCTGCTGCGGCGGCTGCAGAACTGGCTGATGTGTTTGTGGCGGCACGGAGAAAAGGACAGCCATGGAGCCACACAGCATGGAAAATGAGAGATGTTTCAAAATCTGTACCTCACTACCAGAAAGCAGGGGTGAGTAAACCTCCAAAAAGCCAGTCTGTCAATATGCCGTCAAGACCTCCACCCAAGACTGTGATTTGTTATTTGTGTGGAATGGAGGGCCACACAAAACCGATGTGCCCGAAGAATTCTACAAAAATAACTCAGATGTGTTTTGTGCCCCGACAAAGTGTGGAACCTAAAGTGGAGTTTGAGAATGGTTTCAAAATGACCTTAGTTGAGGTTGATGGGAAACCATTAAAGGCCCTTGTTGACTCAGGAAGTACTCAGACTCTTGTGCACCGAGACTTTGTTCCTGCAAATAAAGTTAATAATGTGGAGACAATCCCTGTTTGCTGCATTCATGGAGATGAGAGGTCATATCCAACAGCAGATCTGTACATCAAGGTACAAGGACAAACCTATATTCTAAATATCGGTGTTGCAGAGAATCTGCCGTTTCCAGTAGTGCTGGGTCGAGATCTGCCTGTGTTGTTTGACTTGCTGAATCCTAGTCATACATGCAATGTTGCAGTAACAAGAGCTCAAGCTAAGAAGAAAGAGGAATCCCTACACCCACTCCGTGCCTTGCCCTTCTATGATGTGGACATAGAGACTGCACCCGGGAAGTCTCGTAAGTCACGTAGACAGAGAAGGCAAGAGAAGTTTCTACATAACGCTGTTCGAGCAGCTCATAGCACAGAGCCTGAGTTACCTTTGGGTTTTAAAATCCCTGCTAATATTATTGAAATGCAACATGACGATCCATCTCTAACATCTCTGTTCCAGAAAGCTGCAGAGAGGAACCAAGGAACTAAGCAAGATCTGAACAGCAAGGGGGAGTTTCTGCTGAAGGATGGCATTCTGTATTGTCAGCAGGGTTCAGCATTACAGTTGGTGGTTCCTAGAGCAGTTCAGAAGGTGGTGCTCTCCTTGGGACACTCCATTCCATGGGCTGGCCACTTGGGAAAGCACAAAACCATGGCCCGCATTAAAAACTATTTTCATTGGCCTGGAATGTGCTCAGATGTGACACTGTTCTGTAAAAGCTGCCCTCAGTGCCAGAAGTCTTCTCTTAAAATCCCCTCCAGAGCTCCTCTCCAGTCTCTACCAATTATCAGCACTCCATTTGAACGGCTAGGAATGGACATTGTTGGTCCTCTAGAAAGAAGCAAGGCAGGCAACCATTACATGCTTGTTGTGACAGATTACGCTACAAAATATCCGGAGGTCTTTCCTTTGAGATCAATAAAAGCCAAAGCAGTCGCCCTCTGTCTCATACAGTTCTTCTCAAGGGTTGGTTTTCCTCGTGAGATTCTTACTGACCGTGGCACTAACTTTATGTCCACTTTGTTGAAGCAGGTGTACCAGCTCCTTGGGATTAAGAGCCTGAGGACAACGCCATACCATCCTCAGACAGATGGCCTAACAGAGCGCTTCAATCAGACCCTGAAACAAATGTTACGTAAATTTGTCAATGAAACTGGTACAGACTGGGATCGGTGGCTGCCCTACCTCCTCTTTGCATATAGAGAAGTACCCCAGGCCTCTACAGGTTTTTCACCTTTTGAATTATTGTATGGCCATGAGGTACGAGGCCCCTTGTCTCTTCTGAGGGAGACTTGGGAGGGTGACCAAGAAAGATCACAGGCTGTCAATGTTGTCTCTTATGTTGTCCAGATGCGGGAACGGTTGGAGAAGATGACGGAGCTGGCCCAAGCCCACAAAGCAGAAGCACAGCAGCACCAGAAGGCCTGGTACGACCAGTCAGCTCGGCAAAGATCCTTCAGTCCTGGTCAGAAGGTGCTGGTGCTTCTTCCAAGTGATGACAGTAAGCTGTTAGCAAAGTGGCAAGGGCCATATGAGATCCAAAAGAAACTTGGGCAAACAACCTATAAGGTTGCTATTCTAGATCAGTCCCGCTCCAGCAGAGTACTGCACATTAACCTGCTTAAGGAATGGGTGGAGAGACCAAAAGCAGATGTCTTTCTGATCCGGGAGGTTTCGGAGGAGGAGGAAGTGGACGATCAGTATCTGCCAAAACCCACTCCTCAGGACCTGGATCTCAACCATCTTCCTGAGGAAAGACAGGCTCAGGTGAGAAACCTGTGTAAATTAGATGTGTTCAGCGAAAATCCTGGTAGAACGGACATTGTGGAACATGACATTGTGTTGAAAGATGGCGCTTCTGTGAGGAGAATGAGTTAAAGGATACCTGAGCGTCTACTGATCCCGTTGAAAGAGGAGATCGACCTGATGTTGTCAGTAGGAATCATTGAAGCCTCAAAGAGTGAGTGGTGCCACCCAGTGGTCCTGGTGCCAAAGAAGGATGGCAGTATCCGTTTCTGCATAGACTTCAGGTACCTGAATGCAATATCACAATTTGATTCATATCCAACTCCCCGCATTGATGACATGGTTGAGCGCCTTGGGAAGGCCAGATACCTGACAACAATAGACCTCTGCAAGGGTTATTGGCAGGTACCACTGACTGAGCGCTCAAAAGAGCTGACTGCTTTCCGGACCCCGTGGGGCTTGTTCCAGTTTAAAGTCATGCCCTTTGGACTGCATGGTGCCCCAGCAACATTCCAGAGACTGATGGACCAGGTACTGTCTGACATGTCTGATTTTGCTGCAGCCTACCTTGATGACATAGTGATTTTCAGTTCTACCTGGGAAGAACATCTGCAACACCTGGAGAAGGTATTGGGGCGTCTTCAGTCTGCAGGGTTGACTGTTAATCCAGCTAAGTGTGCCATTGCCAAGGCTGAAACTGAGTACCTTGGGTTTGTGATTGGAAATGGAGTAATAAAACCTCAAGTCAATAAGGTCACCGCCATAGAATCCTGTCCCTTGCCAGAGACCAGAAAACAGCTGAGATCGTTTTTAGGTATGGCAGGATTCTATCATCGGTTTATCCCTCATTTCTCCACCAGGGCAGCTCTTCTGACGGATCTGACTGGTGCCCGAAGTCCCAATAAGATCACCTGGACAGAGGAGGCTAAGATGGCTTTTCAGGACCTACGACAATCTGAGTAAGAGCCCAGTCTTGCACAGCCCTGATTTTGAGAGAAATTTCATTCTTCAGACTGATGCCTCAGAGAGAGGATTGGGAGCTGTTCTGTTACAGGGACCGCCTGGAGAGCGTCATCCAGTGGCCTTCATCAGCCGCAAGCTGTTTCCAAGGGAAGTGCGATACTCGACCATCGAGAAGGAGGGACTTGCCATCAAATGGGCCCTGGACTCCTTTAGGTATTATCTTCTCGGACAGGAGTTCATATTGGAAACAGACCACAAGGCTCTTCAATGGATAGAGAGAATGAAGGACACAAATGAAAGGATCACGCGATGGTACCTTGCAATCCAGCCATTCCGCTTCATCATCAACCACATCCCCGGCAAAGATAACTGCACTGCAGACTGTCTCTCTCGCTGTCCCAGGGAGAGATCTGAAGAGGGGGAGTGTGTGATGGCTGCACTTACAGCCACACAGTGGTAATATCCACCATCTTAGTGTAGAGGCTTATAAGTAACATTGCATTCACATTTGTCTTTTTTTAAATATAGGAATTAATTTACAGGACAATAAATAACTGGTTTCGGTTTAGAGTTAATTCACATATCCACATAACACTGCATTCTAAAATAAGTGCGCACATTTTAGTTTACACTGTTATGTATGATTAATCTTTGTTTTCTGAGTTACCTTAGTTGCAGCTGCTCCAGTCCCTTGATTGAGGAGCCAAGAGGTGGAAAAGGGCGGAGCGAGCTTTGATGGAAGACTGCTAATTGGTTCATTCCATAACTTGGGACCATGGGGGGGGGAATTGGAGTTCATTATGTTTGGTTTAGTTAGGTTTTGTGTGTTTTACCCCTTCTTGTGTTTTTTGTGGGCTGATCAGCCACTATTTAAGTTTCCCCTTTGTCTCTTAAGTTAGGTCAGTTTGAGTTATCAGTAGTGTTGTCAATTTTGAGTAGAGTTCTGTTATTTTGACCTCTTTTATGGGCCCAAGATTTTGATTCTTTTTGCATGATTTAACCAATTATGTTTTTTGGGTTAAATAAAAAATCATTTTTTTGGACTTTAACCTGTGCTTAAGTTTCCTTCACTGCTTGGTCCATCACACTGGCTAAAAATCTTTAAGTTGGTCTTTCTTTGAGCAAACATGTTAAAAGGTGAACTAAACATTCTTTGTATGCACTACCTATTTGCTCTAAATTTCAATCAATATGTTCACAATGGTTATTCAAGTTAAAAAGTGAGGGAGCTGCTCGTTATTATGTCTTTCTATCTAACATGGAACATAAATGAAATGTTTAATCTGGTCTGCATAGTAATAATCCTCAAAATTGGGTGGGGCCGCCCCCATTTCCTTGGAGAGTTGCAGTGTTTTAAAATTTAACTCTGAGTTTCTTTCCCTGCAAAATAAATCTCAAAATGATCTCATTCAAATCATAAAATAGTTGCAATGGAATTTCTGTTGGGATTGGCTGGAATAAAAAGATCAAGGAAAGATTTTAATTTTATAAATTCATATCGAAGGACGTTTCTTTTGGCAAATACATTCCTAAATATCTCAAAGTTCAGTTAAGGTGGAATTCCTTTCTAATTTCTGGAACAGTACTGTAGGCCCGAATAAGGCTTGATGTTAATTCAATTCAGAGAGCTGAAATAATACTCTGTAGAAGTATTCGATTTAAGCCTATAGGTGGAGCTGTTCAACTGCACCTCAGTTATTGGAGCCGTTGCTTACTTTGAGAGAGACGTTCTTCCCGAAGGTGACGTCTCCAGACACAGTGAGATGATCAAGCTCCAACATGTCAGGGATGTTTTCAAATCTTGCCAGAAACTCCTGAACCTGTGGAGCAAAAAAAAAAAATCCCATCAAGCAACACTGATTTTATTATTTAGGGTCTCTAACATAACTTAAAACACCTTAAGATGACTGTTCAGATTTGGCACTATTTAAATAAAACTTCATTTAAACTGAAATGTTTGAAGAATTGCAACATGGTCCTACTTTCTCACTACGCTGAACAGCAAACAGGTCTGGCGTATCGTGATGTTGTAGCTGAAAACATTATCTTTCCATTTCCTGAGAATTGATTTTTTTTCCTTTAGTTAACTTGTAGTTAGATTTAATTAGAAATATAAAGCGATTAAACCTGTCAATTCCTTATTGCACCCAATGATAAAGTACAGAAGCTGAGAGAGGCTTGGATTGAGAGTACAGATGATGCTTTCTGGGTGGCAGCTGACCTTTGTGAAGGAGCTGCCCAGTTTGACATGAGGCGTGGTCAGAAACTCTCTCTTCTTGCTCATGGTGAGAGAGCCGGCGTCCAGGGTGTACAGATTGGACATCACCAGCAGCAGGTCAGATGATGTCTTTACGGGCAGGAAGCGGCTACGGGGCACGTTCACACCCATGGCATTGTTAAAGCTTTTGATGGCAGCACCCACAGCTGTCTCTAGCTGGATGACATTCAGCCCACCATCCAGGGTCTACAGAGAGATGGAGGGCTTCAATCAATAGGAGGAAAAACCTGACAGTTTCAGCAGGCTCATAATCAAATTTGTTCATTCTACTCCTCATAGTTCACTCATCTTAGTGGGGTACTAATACACTTAGATAAGGAGTGGAATGAACAAATTTTTTGAACATAGGACTTTACACAAGTCCTGTGTTCAAAAATAGCTTTCAAAATAAACCAAATCTATTGACAAAATGTGCAGAAAAAACTGCTCATAGATTTCTGCTCATAGCAGTTTTTTCTGCTCACAACAAAACTGCTCATAACAGTTCATACCAATTTGTATCCTAAGACAACATATTAACAGTATTCGTCTCAGAAAAGATAAAGCCTCTTGAGAAAATGGAAGCAGGGCTAAAAAGAAAAAGTAAAAGACAAGCAGCACACACCCAAAACATTTTAACACTGCCCCTGAAACTTTTCAGACATTACTTGAAGTACCTTTAAAATATCGCTTTTATATCACAACATCAGAGACCACAAAAGCTCAAGACTCTGATTATAAGGTTTTTAAAGGTACATTCCTTAAGAATTTTGTTGTACTTTGATTCTTATATATCAGTTTTCAGATAAAAATGTGACATTACAAGTTACAAACTTTGCAGCCTCTAGGAGCAACTTTTATGTTCTACATTTAGTTCTGAGTTTTACATTCAACTCTTTTTCCTCCCAACACCAAGTGGTGCCTCTTTGTTGGATGGTTGTATTTAAGAAGGATCTGAGAATTGTTGCTTAGTCATAAGGCAGGTGTTTTTGTTTTTTTTTAAAGTTATCCATGAAAAGGGAATCACAGTGTCACTCATGTCAGGCACACTGGATTCCTTTGGCTGAGGTCAGTGGTAATGTTTTTGCAGTGGTAGCTCCCGTGCTTCTTGAAAGGCCTCATTTCTACAAATGAGTCTAACAGCAAAATGTTAAACAAAAAGATTTCCACAGAAGGATTACCTTTGGATTGACGATGATCTCCAGGTCCATGGAGTTCTTCTCTTGCAACCTCTTGATGGCGGGCAGAGAGATCCACAAATTGTTGGTGTTGAAGATCTTGAACTTGGTAACAGACTTAAATTCGTCAACGTGGGCCTTAGGGACCTGTGCGATCTCCAGCAGCCTCAGATGATCCTCATACTGGATCAGAGTACCACCCTGGACAGAAGGGAGACAGGCTGTACAAGCCGAGCCACACTTTCTTCAGCCTGGATCAGATCACCATGAGGGAGATACTAAACATACCTTGACGTCGGCTCTGGTCTTGTCTGTGACCTCCATGATGAACTCGCAGCGTTTGTCGGCCGGCTGGCTCATCAGATGGTTGAGGATGAACAGGTCAACTGTGGCTCCCAGGTTGTCGATGTTGGAAACAAAGATGTACTCTTTCCCTTCAGCAATGAGTTTGTCCAGGAGCCCGGAGTTGTGGAAGCTGGCGTAGATGTCTCCGTGCCCTGGCGGGTACCAGGCCTCGGCATTTTCGCCACTGGTGCCCATGCTCTTAGCAATCGGCAGGAGGGACTCCTTGTTGATCCTCGGATACCTATTAAGAAAATAAAGAGTCCCTCATTTAGACTATAAAGAACTGAAGATCTCTCTATTCCAAGAGAAGTGAAGGAAAATCAGATGGTGGAGAAAAGAAATTTACCCTCAAAGCAACTTTGACAATTTTACTTTTTCATTTTGGAAAGCAGATGTAAACAATGGCCCTCGTCTAATAACAGTTTTTACACACAAATCTGTGTGCACAAACGTTTAATGCTCAAATCACTGACTTCTAAACTATATTTTTCTATATTTTGTGTACTTTTGTACTGTTTACTACCAAATCAGAGAAGACAGCATAGCTCTATATATGTTCAGAATCTGGAAATGTTTTTTCACATCATCATAAAAATTTGTAGTGCATACTGATGCATACATGCCTGTTCTTCTTTATAGCTGATGTAGTGTGCTTCAAATCAAGAGACATTTCAAGTCTTCTAAAAACTTGCTTTTCTTATTTTTTCTTATAGTCTTTGTCCTAAAGCCTAATCTGACTGTTTCGCTCTGGAGTCAAATCACTGGATTGTACTTTGTGATGAGTCCTCTGTGTTTGCTCTTGTGAAGTCTTCTTTTCAATGCAGACCTGAATAACAACATCAGGTCTGATGGACAGTGATCTTGTCTTTACTTGGCTGGATGTTCTGAATGGATCCAGCAATCATCCAGCATTGTTGTCTTCCTTCCAGGTTTTGTTTTTTTAAGAATGTACCAAAGATTATTAGTCCACTGCTAATGTTCCAGGTTTCCTTTTAATGGGTTTATTATAGTTTTACTGCTTACCACTTTAACAGTGACATATTTAACTTCCATCTGTCTCGGTTTCCATCCAACAAAAAAATAATGAACCATTTCTTTAATCACCTCTGGCTTTTTATACATATTTTATACATAACAGATTTTGTTCACAGACTCTCCATGTGTGTCTGTGTGCGCGCGCGCACTGTACCTGCTCTGATTGAAAGTGTGGATTTTGACTTGGTGGTGTTTGTATTTCTGCAGGATCTTCTTTGTATCCTCGTCGGTGTTGAAGGAGTTCATGAGTACAAGCGGCACATCAGCATTAAAGGTTTTGTTTAGATGCTGAAAACACAAATTTATATAGCACCGTGTTAGAACAACAATTGCCTCAAGGTAGTTCAACAGAGGCAAAAACAGGACCCTGGACTCATCCTGATCGTCAGAGGTTAAGATGTGCAGTGTTTTTCTGCATTCTTACCTCAATTTGTTTCACCGTCAAGTCCAAGAAGGTGTTCTCATTGCGGACACTGATCAGACTCTTTGGGCCCTTGCAGCCCATGCTGGTTCCTAGACCGCCATTTAGTTTAACCACAGCAAGTTTGTTGAGACTGACAGCGATGTTGTCAGGTAGTCCCCTCGCCTTGATCCTGTCATAGGGCTGGATCTGAGCAAAAACCCACAAATGAGTAAGATGAGAGTTAAAAGTCCAGGAAGAGTAGAGCTTTTTTTTATACTGCAAAACAAAACAGTGAAGAGGCTCAAGTTAAGGTCAAGGTGAGATTGAACAAACAGTTCAGTTTGTTTTACATGTATGTCATCAGGATGTTATGCAACAATACAACCAGGCTTTAGTCTGATAAGGACAGACAACCAGACTCAACATAGCTAACAGCACTGCAAGTTACACAGTGAAACCCATCAGTGCTATATATTTTTTTCATTTCAAAGCTGCTATGTCACCACCAGAAATGGGCAGTAACGCATTAAAAGTAGTGTGTTACTGTAATCTGATTACTTTTCTCAAGTAACGACTAAAGTAAGGGATTACTATTGCAAACAGTAATCAGATTACTGTACTTTCCTGTAAGCACGCTGCGTTACTGCGTTACTAAACCATGATTTTGTTTGCGAGAGTGTCTTATGACAATGACGTACGAGCGAGCGACGTCCGTGGCAGCAACAGACGTGTGCAGATCAACAATGGATAATATGAGTAATATATTATGAGATATATATTATAATATGAGAGAGTATGATCATGCAGCATTTAAAGCTTGGAAGTACTGACATTACTTTGAGTTTGATTCCGTAAAAAGTAACAAAAACATTAGCGTCCGCTGTACACTCTGTGTGGGAAGAAAACTTCTTTCTACAAAAATTCAACTTCAAATCTGAGCAAGCACCGCGCACGCTGCCACAGGAATGTGAAATTTACAGAGAAACCCCGGGATCCCCCCGCTGACATGGCTGCTGCACCACCGGGCAAACCTCCACCTGCCCTACTCCTGCTAAACAGGTGAAAATAGATTTAAGAGTGACAGGACTTAGTGCCACTGAGTCTTTGATTTCATTTATTTATTTTGCTGTGTTTTACTTGCATATATTTGAAAGAGTGAGTGTAAACACAAAACATTATTTTATTTTATATGCTGGAATATGCAGAAAATAGTTCTCCAAAAGTTGAATCTGTTCATCTGGACGTAGAAACGTCCAGTTTCGTCACTCATCCAAGTGACTTCTTCAGTCTCAGCTGACTGCAGGTTTCCCCAATCTTATAAACAGTACATTTGCATAATGACTGAAACCAGCCCACTGAAGGAACAATGGGCTGGGAGGTCAGTTCCTTAATCTTAATTATGTAAATTCTCATGACCACTGACCAAAACCCACTGATCAATGGCCATGACTACCATTCACAGAGAGGTGGGGAATGGCTGCAATCACAGCATTGTAAGATGGCGAAAGATGTACCCTTAGGCCCCCTCCTCGATTCAGAGATGGCCTTTCCCTTTGTGAATGGTACTCATGGCCATTGATCAGTGGTCTTTGATCAGTGGGTTTTGGTCAGTGATTGTTGATCAGTGGTCATGAGAATTTGCATAATTGTGATTAAGGAACTGACCTCCCAGCCCATTGTTCCTTCAGTGGGCTGGTTTCAGTCATTATGCAAATGTACTGTTTATAAGATTGGGGAAACCTGCAGTCAGCTGAGACTGAAGAAGTCACTTGGATGAGTGACGAAACGTTTCTCCCACAAAACGCTACGTCCAGATGAACAGATTCAACTTTTGGAGATTTACTTTCCTGGATGATTGAGAATGCATCAAGATGCAGAAAATAGGTTTAAATGTTAAACAAATTTCTTCAAGTTAAATACTGTTGCATATAATTTAATTTTTGCTTGATGCAATGTGCATAGAGTTGAAAGATTAAACCTAAAAAAATGTTTTAAAAAGAGACTTTTTCATTTGATTCAATTTTATATGATGGATTATGCAGAAATAATAGAATTGGGCTGAAAGGTCTGTTGCTTTATTACGTATTCAGGTTGTGTATCATGTTTTTAAAAAGTAACTTTTGAAAATAAGTGATCAGTAAAGTAACAGGATTCCTTTCTTGGAGAAGTAATCTGTAACTAATTACTATTTGAAGTAACTTGACCAACACTGCTGACTACTGCAGACTGGGAGATATTTTGACCTAGTTGTCCAGCTATCACAATTTGCCCCCCTTTTAACTCGCTCAAATCCTCACGCTTGCCCATTTTTCAGGCTTCTACCAGATTAACTTTAAGGTAGACTTGTAGTCAAGACCGCCTAAACCAGGGGTCGGCAACCCGCGGCTCCGGAGCCGCATGCGGCTCTTTAGTCCTTGTAGTGCGGCTCCGCGTGGTTTGGGCAAATAAATTAGAAGTATTTAGCTGAAGTGTATTTTATTTATGTTAGTTCTTTTTAACTCGTAGTTCTAAATTGGAAGATTATTGTGATATTGAAATATAAAATAAAATTATATTCTATTATTTTTCATCGCTCAAAATAAGCGTCACACTCGCGGAAGCCCGTGTACTAGCCGAAACGCCGTGCATTTATCGAGACTTTCAACCCCAGGTAGGCCAATTACGGATCTTCGGATCCACATTATGTCAGCAGCTGTTCTCCACCGTGAACTATGTTAAAGACAAACACCGTGAGTAAACTGACTTCGTATAGCCCCGATTTGTGGACTGTGCGCAGAGGTTCAGGAGCAGAAGTCCCATTGTAAACAAATCACGGCAGACCCGACGATGTTTCCATGAGCATGCTTTTGAGCATCTCTTTATTGAGCACTTTTCACACACGGTTGCTGTACGCATACAGCCGGCTGTTGCTTTTCAGCTCACAGCCCGACATACACCACCAACAACACAACAGCACAGATACCGCAGACGTAAAGGCGGCGAGGTGTGATTGCGGGTGTTGCTCAGGTGCGTCCGCCTCCCCTGCAGCGGCGCTGCAAACCACGCCCCGCCGCATGCATTAACCAGGTAAAATACATATTTAGGCAGAATTTTGCAGCATAGAGCTTTTCTCCAATTATTTTTTAAGAGTCAGGTCAAGGCTCAAAAAACCCAAAGGCGATATAAGGGTGGCGGCTGACAACAGTTTTTGTTTGCTACATGGATCATTTTAGTTCAGCTGGGTGTCTTTCCTTTTGTTATATTTCTTTAAGAGTTCAAAATGTGTTAATTACATAAATAAAATGTAATTTTCTCTGTAGCACTTCATGGATTTCATAAGCAACACACCTTAGTTGTTCACACAAAGCACAAAGGTAAAAACAATATATACAGTGTTATCTTCATTTTAGATGTCAAAAGTATTTATGGCTCCCAGTGTTTTCTTTTGCGTGGAAACCGGGTCCAAGTGGCTCTTTGGGTGTAAAAGGTTGCAGACCCCTGGCCTAAACCAAGACCAAGACAATACCAAGACCAGAGGGTATCGAGACCAAGACAAGACCAAGACCAAAACCAAGACAGACTGAGTCAAGACCAAGACAAAGTCGAGACGAGACCAAGACAGAGACTGAGACAAAAAAGTCTTTAAACTGCAGCCAGATGGTGCTTCGTTTACGGGTGTCAGGCATATTTATGTGTTTTTGCGATGCACTCGCACAGCCCTCCTCACTGCTGTCTACTGTCTCACTCACTTACTGAGAGGACAGACGCACGCTCCACTTGACTGTCGCGTCTCTCACCCTCTCTGTTTTTCACATAATGATATTATCCTATATCCTCACATGTGATTGGTCACAATATGGAGGGATTGGAGCATAGCTGAGCCACTGTCTGAGAGCTGAGCAGCGAAAGGAAATTAAGTGAGGAGCCGCTTCTCGCTCAATGGGAGTCGACTCTTCTGATTCACCACAAAGCACTCTCTAAGCACGGCTCTTAGAGCTGATGCTTTTGCGCATGACACATTATCGAACGTTACGTTGTGTGTCATTAATACTGTTGACTCCAAATCTCCCAACCACTATGTCGATCAGAGACAGCAAGACCGAGACAGCGAGACCAAGACAAGACCGAGGGATCCGATACCAAGACAAGACCAAGACCACGTAAAAGTGGTCTTGAGACCAAGACCGGTCTTGAGACATCCAACTCTACTTTAAGGACAAAATTTTCACTTGTTCCCAAACATACCACATCCGTATTAGGAATATTTGCTTGCAGATATTACACAGAACCAAGAGTAATAAAAGACTGTTTGAAACTGTGATCAGAGCAATGTGAAGCTTGAGCTTTTAGCTCACAGGTATTACCTCACTATTTGAAACACTGACCATGTTTGTAACAGCATATATATCCATTACAGATAATAAGGAAAAACATAACACTTCCACATTCATGAGATAATGTTAATGTATATTTTTATAGAGAGATGTTTCTGTGGTACAAATGTCTACAGTAAGACCATTACCTTGAACCGTTTTTATATTCAGACAAATATGCACACAAATATGCATACCCAGCTACAAATATATGTGTAGCTGGGTATTAGTAAGTCTAAATGGGAACATGGACAAATAAACTAAATGTGCATATATGTATATCCATATAATTTCTAGTAAGAATGAAATAAAAATGTGTAGGAAAACCAATTTGGGTTCTTTTAATTAATCTCTTCTCCTGTGAATCAATGATTAATTTGGAATGAGTGGTGTTTTTTTAGCTTCCAAATGGTGCATGCCAGATAAAGCCTGCTAGATCTATACTGAGTGAAACTGTAGTCTACAGTTATGGTCAGGGGGAGTATTCTATTTTAAGGTTTTACTTGGATGTTTGTAGTTCCATTATTAAACAGTAACTTTTTCCAAAACAGATAACCTCCAGTAACTGGAATGGGTAGAGTTACTTTTGGAAGTGCAACCTTCTGACTTTTCCAACCTCATGACACAGAGTGACACACAGAAAGGACACATGTATTTATGGTCACACTACACACCATATCAAAGCTGTATTTCTGCCTGTGCTTTTATAAACAACTATTCAACAACAGAGCAACTGTTAAATATAAAGCAAGTCACACTGTAACAAACACTGGAACATCTTGTATTGCTTTTCTCTTCATGCTTTGTGACGTTTGCTCTGTGACCTCAGTAAAGTCTTTCCTCACACGTTTGTGGATGTATTGGAGAGCAACTTGGGTTTAGTGTCTTGCTCAAGGATATTTGGCATGCAGACTGCAGCAGCTGGGAACTGACCTACAAACTGTCTGATTAATAGAGAACCTGCTCTGCCTGTTGAGCTACAGGAGGCCAAAACAAGTGGCTACAGGAGGCCAAAACAAGTGGACAGCTCCACAGCCACCAGTGCAGTTTAGTTTCTTATGGGAAAAATGAATAATATCCACAATTCCTGTAATATTCCTTTGAGATATCCACAGCTCATCATGACTGTAAATATATTAGTGTTTGTTTCAACTCTGGAAAATATTCAGTTGAAGACATTCAGAGGCTCTCTTTGTGAAATAAACTGACACATGAAAATTTGAGGATCGTTTCATGGACAATGTCAAAAACTGTGTAAATAAAGGATTTAAAACCTCTATCACATTGTCTTGATGCATGCTCAATCACCCAGGTAAGGAAATCCCAGAAAGTCGATGCTGTATATATAAAGGCCAATACAGTGTCTCATTTTCTCTGAACTGCCCTCACGACGACAGCGGTGTTTTGAGGGACAGGGTGATTAAGGTTAGAAGGGGAGTGCGAGTGGAAGATGTGTGGGTGCTCAGCAGTGTTCAGACAAACACCAGTGTTTCCCAACTCTCACTGTCCTAAAACGACACTCTGAAATGCTCCAGTAGTCAGGCTATTCTTAGTCCTAACCTTCACTTGGCTGATATTTTTGGGAACACCATAGGCAGGAACTGAACATGTGTCTGAAATGTCACCATGCTGACAAATAGTTGGCTTTGCCCTGAGTGTTCGCTATCCTCAGATCTGGTTGCAGTAGCTTGTTTTTGAAGTATGACACCCGTTCCCACAGTGGTGTAGGAGAGTCAGGAGAGTGCATGTTAACCTTAGCATAAAGACTGGACTTAGGTAAGTAAGTAAGTGCTAGCCTCACTCAGTTACAAGTTATTAAGTAAACATGTACTCTAATAATATGATTACCAGAGATGGGCAGTAACGCGTTACTTGTAACGCGTTACTGTAATCCAATTACTTTTTTCAAGTAACGAGTAATGTAAGGGATTACCATTGCAAAAACGGTAATTAGATTACCGTTACTTTCCGTAGGAACGCTGCGTTACTGCGTTACTAAAACCGTGAGTTTTTGCGAGAATGTCTCATGACAGTGACGTGGCGAGTGCGACGTTTGTGACAACAGCTGTCTGCAGATCAACAATGGATAATATATCGAGTGCGGGAGAGAGTATGAGCGTGCAGCATTTAAAGCGTGGAAGTACTGACCTTATTTTGAGTTTGATTCCATAAAAAGTGACAAAAACATTAGTGTCCGTTGTGCGTGGGAAGAAAACTTCTTTTACAGCGAAAAAACCCCCTAAACTTCCAAGCAAGCACCAAATGCGCTCGACTGTAATGGGAAATTCACAGAGAAACTCATGCGAGTCTTCAACTGACCGCTGCGGCACACCTGCACCAGGGCAAACCTCCGCCTAAACCTCCTGCTTTACAGGTGAAAATAGAGCAACTAGTCTTTGACTTTATTTATTTTCTGCTGTGTTTTACTTGCATCTATTTGAAAGAGTGAGTGTAAACACAAAAAAAAAAATATTTTATTTTATGTGCTGGAATGTACAGAAAATAGGTTTAAATGTTAAACAAATTTCTTCCAGTCAGAGAATGTTGCATATAATTTAAGTTAAAAGATTAAAACTAATAAAACACGTTTTAAAAAGAGACTTTTCCATTTGATTACATTTTGTATGATGGATTATGCAGAAAAAGTAGAATTGGGCTGAAAGATCTATCGCTTTATTACCTATTCAGGTTGTAAATTGTGTTTTTAAAAAGTAACTAAGTAACTAAGTAATTAATTACTTTTGAAAATAAGTAATCAGTAAAGTAACGGGATTACTTTTGGGGGGAAGTAATCAGTAATTAGTAACTGATTACTTTTTTCAAGTAACTTGACCAACACTGATGATTACTCATCTTTAAAATGTTCATTTTTGAATTCGCCTTTTAAAACGCTGCCTGTTTATTTTTTTAAACTTTGAATGTAATTTATCTGAAGGATAAATTAACACATGAAAGAAATTGGTGTTTGGAATAAAGCACAGTGTAGATGGTGTTAGCAGCCATGGAGCCCATCACCACGCTGGCTGCAAACTCAGGTACTTAAGGTCTACAGGAGCAGATGGGACAGGACATCTCTACATGAATTGAATTGAATTAATGATTAAGCTGAACTATGCAGTAAGTGAGTTTGCTTTTTAGGGGCAGATTAAAAGTGCATTGCTTAATTTAATTAAACACTGAACAAATAAAATTAGAAGTCTTAAAAAATGTTGAATTCTTAATTTAAAAGCTAAGTTCAGCTTCAGAGTGTCTTTTCAAAGACTGTTCAAAGTTGCAGTTGATTTAAGAATGGATGCTGCTCCTGCACATACTGTATAACATGTATACAGCTATAAGACATAAACTGAAGCAGTTAGAAAATATTTTGAAAAATACATTTGCCCATCTGTAGATTATGTAATTATTCCCTTACAGTTTAAGCTGTGCAGCTGTGGATTGTTAGCAGGTCCCAACTGTCAGGTTTTTCTTACATACAGTGGCTTGCAAAAGTATTCAGCCCCCTTGAACTTTCCCACATTTTGTCACATTACAGCCACAAACATGAATCAATTTTATTGGAATTCCACGTGAAAGACCAATACAAAGTGGTGTACACGTGAGAAGTGGAACGAAAATCATACATGATTCCAAACATTTTTTACAAATAAATAACTGCAAAGTGGGGTGTGAGTAATTATTCAGCCCCCTTTGGTCTGAGTGCAGTCAGTTGCCCATAGACATTGCCTGATGAGTGCTAATGACTAAATAGAGTGCACCTGTGTGTAATCTAATGTCATTACAAATACAGCTGCTCTGTGACGGCCTCAGAGGTTGTCTAAGAGAATATTGGGAGCAACAACACCATGAAATCCAAAGAACACGCCAGACAGGTCAGGGATAAAGTTATTGAGAAATTTAAAGCAGGCTTAGGCTACAAAAAGATTTCCCAAGCCTTGAACATCCCACGGAGCACTGTTCAAGCCATCATTCAGAAATGGAAGGAGTATGGCACAACTGTAAACCTCCCAAGACAAGGCCGTCCACCTAAACTCACAGGCCGAACAAGGAGAGCGCTGATCAGAAATGCAGCCAAGAGGCCCATGGTGACTCTGGACGAGCTGCAGAGATCTACAGCTCAGGTGGGGGAACCTGTCCATAGGACAACTATTCGTCGTGCACTGCACAAAGTTGGCCTTTATGGAAGAGTGGCAAGAAGAAAGCCATTGTTGAAAGTCCCGTTTGCAGTTTGCCACAAGCCATGTGGGGGACACAGGTGGAAGAAGGTGCTTTGGTCAGATGAGACCAAAATGCAAAACGCTATGTGTGGCGGAAAACTAACACTGCACATCACTCTGAACACACCATCCCCACTGTCAAATATGGTGGTGGCAGCATCATGCTCTGGGGGTGCTTCTCTTCAGCAGGGACAGGGAAGCTGGTCAGAGTTGATGGGAAGATGGATGGAGCCAAATACAGGGCAATCTTGGAAGCAAACCTCTTGGAGTCTGCAAAGGACTTGAGACTGGGGCGGAGGTTCACCTTCCAGCAGGACCCTAAACATAAAGCCAGGGCAACAATGGAATGGTTTAAAACAAAACATATCCATGTGTTAGAATGGCCCAGTCAAAGTCCAGATCTAAATCCAATCGAGAATCTGTGGCAAGATCTGAAAACTGCTGTTCACAAACGCTGTCCATCTAATCTGACTGAGCTGGAGCTGTTTTGCACAGAAGAATGGGCAAGAATTTCAGTCTCTAGATGTGCAAAGCTGGTAGAGACATACCCTAAAAGACTGGCAGCTGTAATTGCAGCAAAAGGTGGTTCTACAAAGTATTGACTCAGAGGGATGAATAATTACGCACACCCCACTTTTCAGTTATTTATTTGTAAAAAATGTTAGGAATCATGTATGATTTTCGTTCCACTTCTCTTGTGTACACCACTTTGTATTGGTCTTTCACCTGGAATTCCAATAAAATGGATTCATGTTTGTGGCTGTAATGTGACAAAATGTGGAAAAGTTCAAGGGGGCTGAATACTTTTGCAAGCCACTGTATTTCTGTTGCTCTCAGATGGATTATATTCTAGCTTACTTTTATTTAGTATATTTTAGTATATTCCACAAAATTTAATATATATGGTTGTAAAAATGGTAAATGGCCTGTATTTGTATAGCGCTTTACTAGTCCCTAAGGACCCCAAAGCGCTTTACACATTCAGTCATCCACCCATTCACACACTGGTGATGGCAAGCTACATTGTAGCCACAGCCACCCTGGGGTGCACTGACAGAGGCGAGGCTGCCGGACCCTGGCGCCACCGGGCCCTCTGACCACCACCAGTAGGCAGCGGGTGAAGTGTCTTGCCCAAGGACACAACGACCGAGACTGTCGGAGCCAGGGCTCGAACCGGCAACCTTCCGATTACAAGACAAACTGCCAACTCTTGAGCTACGATCGCCCCTTGTCACTGAGGTGCCCCTCTTATCAAACTGTACATCCTTATTTTCTCTGTAGAGGATGCACAGACAGTGAGGGTATGCAACTATCAATCTGTGTACTTGCGCTTTAGACAGAAGATTTAAAGCACATACGACAATATGACAATCTGAACATGAGCACAGAGCACTGGAACGTGAAAACTCAACCTGTGTTAACCAGAAACACATTATCTTGTGCTCACCAACTCCTCCGGTGGCCGGTTGATCTTGGCCCAGTCCACTGAAGGCCCTTTGACTTGCAGGAATCTGTGGAAGAGCTTCTTGAAACCATCAAAATCTTTTCTGGAGATCTGAAACAGAAGAAGTCAAATATCAAAACTCACTGATTAGGAATCTATGTTTAACATCTATATTTTGCATATATCTAGAGTTATTTTTCACTGGCTTTCAAACTACCTTGCCTACATTAAATAAATCAATACAAAATAAGCTTTAGAAACAGTCAGTTGGAGGCCAGAAAGGTTGGCTATACATCAATAAAAGCTTCAAACTAAAAATACAAAGGTGATTTTATTTACAAACATTTTGTTTTCGTCAGCTAATCATATTAAAGCTGTAATCTGCAGGTTGGTTTACATGTCTACCCTGGTTTCTTAAAGTGCACCCCTAATAATATTTTATGTAGCATAACAAGGACAAAGTGGACTGCATACTGTGGTATAGTAGTGTAGAACAAGAGCAAGGGACGTCTTTAGAATTTCAACTTCTTATGTGATCATAGCAGATGAAAGCTTCATAACTTGGATGAACACAGCTGGTTTCAAGAAATCAAATGGCTATTTCACTTTAAACCAGCACAAAAACATAATCAACATAGACCATGAACAACCACCTCATTAAAAGACAAACTGAAAACATTTCAACTAGGGGAAGTGGCCCTGAACTTTGAGACCTCACATACAAACACAAAGTTCATGTGTGAAAATAGGTTAGAAGTATCTAAAGTGTGCTTTTTCACTTAATCATATATGCTTGCTTCATAAATTAGCACCTAGTCATCAAAACAGGTTTATAAGCTATCAATTAATGTTATATCATGTTAAGAGAAAAAGAGCAACATTGCCTTCATTCATCCTTCAGAATGACAGCTACACCATATTAAAATCTTCATAATGTCTGAGGCTGATTACTGAAGCAGGTATGTTTCATTTACCTCTGGGTTGTTCACCTCAGGTTCCCCCATCAGGCCAAATTTCTCCCAACAAAATCTACGTGCTCAGATGAACGTAGTGGACTCTCTGTACACAATAATGTACAAATATTTGTTCTACATATATAACAGATCAATGAGTCCATGGCATCTGTCACCCCGTGTGTCCCCCCAAAACTACAGGAATGTAAAAGGAAAATTACAAATTTAACAAAAGTAGCGAATCAGATGCTGTCTTATGCTACAGTACGAACACCGCATCCTTCAAAGACCATATCGCTTCAGAGCTAAATCTGAAAAAAAATGACACTTACTAGTAAAAACCAAACGGTTAATGGCAAAAAAGCTGATGACGCTTTGTGTCATTACAACTTGCGCTCCAACTCGGTGACAACCCTGTGATATAACCATAATTTTCATTTAACAAAACGATAAGAAAGCAGATGATAAAAGCTCGAAGGATGTGAAGAACAAACATAAAAAAAACTTACATATGGCCAGTTGCCAGTCTGTGTACAGTAAAAGTAATGGGTATGTGTTACCTTATTTGACATATGCATGTTTCCTCTCACATATTAACTGCAATTAGGTAAATGAAACCTCAATTAACAAAACTGTAGGGGGAAAAAATAGCATTAAATTACGAAAAAGCTTTTCCGGGGATGCACAAGATAATCCTATGCAGAAAAATCCCACGTTTACTCCTGTCCTGTGATGCTTGAGAGGATTTTCCAGAGTTTCAGAGCATTTGTGGGGATGTTTGGAGGGTGCAGCAGAGCCAAAGCCGTTCCCACCTCTGCTTCAGCTTTGTTGGTTGTGGTGAGCAGAGCCTCCAGCTCACGGTGCATCGAATCCTCATGTTGCTGACGGAGCTTCTCCTCAAACTCTGTCATTGCTCTCCGAGTCAGATCTGTAAGCACACACATGGATCGTCTTCATTTAATTTAACTGTAGATGTGTTGCTCAAAGATTAAATACACAGGCTGTTACTGGTTTCCAAATATATTTTAGAAAAACAGCCACAGTTAAAGGAACAATTTTAATCTGTGAATTGGAATTTATTCTTTACAGCGTTCTTAGGTGCCAGCTGCAACTTGTCAGAATTTTAATATTCCTTTTGCTAATTTCTCTGTTCTTTTATTTCTCTTTCAGCTACATAAATTTAAAAAGTGCTTTAAAAATATAACACTTTAAAGCTCAGGTTTGACAGGAATTGTAATTCTGGAATTAAGCGCTTGTACTTTATCCTTAATACATCAAATATTAGGTCACACATTAAGCTTGGGAACAAATAATTAACTACCTAAGAAAAAAAAAGTTAGTGCACTGCAAACCAATCAGCAGAAACTCAATTTTAAAACAGTACGAGGTCCTTTTATATCAGTGTTTGTGTCAATACTAAAGTCTGACTTTCAGGATGTCTGAGGACGTGGTGGAGTCTTCAAGTCGTGTGTCAGGAGGCTTTTTTACCCCCCTGGTAATCTTGGTGGCTAGGAGTTTAAGCAAAAACCTGAAAATCTATTGACACCAACAACACTAATGTCTGAGAGAACAGACTTGCACTCAGAAAGTCCATCCTGTCAACCAAGATGCAAACTTACCAGCTACAGTCAGAGACATTTTAACAGTGGTGGCAAGATCAGCAGAAACGAAGCAGCTGGCAGCTTTTGGTGGCAGGTATGTCAGCTCACAGTGAAAAATGGTCCCAAAGAAAAACAAGGTGAGCAGCTGTCAGAGAACAACACACATACTCCTCATCCTCAGCTCAGAGGAAGCTCACAGAGCCACTGCTGTGACCCCAAGCTTAATTCAAGGCCTGCCCCCAACCCGACACACCAATCACAAGCTGCCAGGGGGTTTGTCACAAGGTGCTGTCTACCGTTGAACATTCAGTTAATCAGTTCTTTAAGAAACAGAATACAGATTTTATTGGATCAGCCTTATTAAATGTGAGAATGCTTTGCCTTTTTATGTCTTGCATTACAGAAAAAAATCGGATTTCTAGATTTCGGGACTGTCATTAGAAGTAAATAAAATATATGATGACAGAAACTTGACCTATTAAGGTTTGGTTTTTTTTAAATGCAACTTTATATTAAAAAATAAAAACTATCCAAAATATCCATTAAAGTAGCAAAGTCCTTAAAACCTTGAGGTAGATCTGGCTGACAAACCAGAGGCAGGATTGCTCATACTGTAACAACTTCCTCAGTCACAGAGTAGGTCCACCCTAAAATATATTGTTTATTCGTCTATTTTACTCTACAGTATTCTGCAAATGTTTTAAGTCGCCACTCATTTCTTCATATCTACCTCCTGAGGATTCCCACCCCATCATTCTACTTTGATGAGTCTCTCAAGCTTCTGCAGATTTGATGATCTTCAGTTCACAGCCTTTCAGTGGGATGTCCAGGTTGGTCAATAATATTTACTTTGGACTTTTCCATGTAGATCTTCACCAGAGATGATGTATGTTATGGGTTGTTGTTTTGAAAGACACAGCGGTAACCTAGATCTAATTTTGCTGCTGAACGCTTGAGGTTTCTTTTAAATTTCTTCACATCCTTTCTTTATGATTCCTTTCACAATACTCCCAACATAGTGTTTCACTGAGAGGATGGTGTTCTTTGGGCTGTATGCCTGTCCTTTCTTTTTCTAAACATAAGAAGTGTCTCTATGGCCAAAGAGCTTCAGTTTAATGTCATCTGACCAAAGGATGGGCTTCCAGTATGCATAATCTTTCTCCAGGTTGTCCTGAGCTTGAACATATTGCTTGTGCAGAAGTGGAGTTTTTCTTGGTGTGTAAACTTGCAAAGTTGTGCAAGGTACTGGTGTTGGCTTTCTTTAAGACTACAATTTCTGACTGGGAAGTCAGTCATTACTGTCTTCGTAGTGGTTCTGGAGTCTTGAGTCACTTCTCTCACTAGTTTTCTTTTCAGCATGTTTGAAATCATCCACTTTTCATCTCTGCCAGGCTTTTTCTATACTGTGTACAGAAAAACGTCTAAAATGGGTTTTTTTGGTATGTTTTCTCAAGTGACAAACCCTTGCTGAAGCTTTTATACCGTGTGTTAATTGGAAGTTATCCTTCACCTTGAACTCAATTTTACATGCTTTGAGCATTACAGAGATAAAGTATTTCATTGCACAGCTGTACTTCATGCTAGTTCAGTTTTTCAGGGGGCTAATATTGTTGACCATTCTTTTTTTTTTCTTAAGTTATTCTACTTTATTGTGTGCAAACAAATAATTTATGCTTTCCAAAATATTTAAAAAAAAATCTATTCACTTTTTTTTTTTTTTTTTAAATGTGAGGTGTTGCTATATTTCTTCCAACCATTTAGTTGGTTTTCCAAGTTATCAGTGGTTTGTTGCTGAAATCACCTGCATTTAAAGTGACCTGATCTTTACACTGCTGTTTAAAGGTCAAATGTTGAGATTCCACCCCAGCTGGCACAATGTAAAGGCACGTATCATTGCACCACAAAGAAAAAACTACAACGTTTGCTTAAAATTTATAAAGGCTATCAGCTCGAGATTGTTGTGTGGCTATTTGGCTGTGGGGTGTGTGAAGACAGTGGTGAAACGTTTCTGTTTATCGCGCACACAGGGCAGAAGCAGTTTCGTGCCAGCAGTTTCATGTTTGAGTGCTTTTCAGTTTTCATTTACGCTTCTCCAAACACTTGTTTTGACCAACGTTTCGTGCAAAGCAGCCACAGCTCTTACTGAGCTCTTACTCACCTGAACACAGTGTCAAAGTAACGGAAGAGCCTCAAAGCACACCCGAGAACAACACGGACAACTTCAGACGGGGATCGAGTAGGGCTCAGACCGGGGAGTTAATTTTAATTTAAAAACAAATAACGTTAAAAGGTGTCAACACGATGAAATGTCATCATCCTGCCTTTAGCTTGTAGCTGACAGCAGCCACAACCAACTCCGTGCAGCGCGAGCTCACGGGATGGTAAGTGACGTAACGGTGCGCCATTTAATGCCAAGTGGTGATTGGCTAAAAACGCCTGTCAATCGAAGCAGGCGGCCATAGTTTCAACTGCGATACTGCTGGCCATTAACCCTTCTTCTGTAGAGCTGCAAAACGCTACAAATAAAACCCCAAACCCTGTTAACACCTGTTTAACACGTCCCCAAGCCCCCCAAAATTGTCACATCTAAAACTTTTAAGCCGTTTGCTGCAGGTTTTATCCTCATTTCTTTATATTATTTATTTATGGTTATAACGGGAGGAATGCTTGTTTTTAAAAGGAGCTGGTGGATATTTAAATTTATCCATTTATCTGTCTCTCTATCTTTTGTATACCAGTGCTTAATTTTACAAAAACAAAACAAAAACAGCTTTAGTATAACTGCCATTTATTCTTTTGAAGTTAACTAGCTTTCATTATTGATCTCCTGTTTCCACATCTTACTCTGGTTTTATTTGTATTGTATTCATTTCTATTAAAAGAAAAAAAAGAAAAAGAAATCTTCTCTTGGTTCTATCCTAATTATTTCTCAAGGTGAACTCCACCTAGTGTGTATCTGTCAGTCTTTCAGAATACTACAATTTTCATTCTATTGTTGATAAAAAGAGGTTTAATTTATATAAACACTGGTAATACAACTGAAACCCTATAGTTACCTGTTGATTTAGTTACAAACAGCAAGTCTGACTATAAATTAATAACTGAATGGGACGCAACACACCAAAAAATCCTCAGCTGTCTATGTACAGATTAATACTGCCCTCTTGTGGTTAATAGTCTTTTACTGCAAGCGTCTGGAGGATTTAATAGAAATCATAGGTATCATCACCACCCGGGTTGAGCTTTGTTCTGCCTTCTGAGGTTTTCAGAATGGTAAAACACCACACTATGCAGTGTCTACCTTAATTATAAGGTAGACACTGTATACACAGTACCAGATTCACTGGCTAAAATGTTATAATATTGGTGCTCATTTCCAGCACATCACTTCAAGTTGATTTACAAGATTGAGATACAGAAAAGATATCAATAATATTTTAAAATAAAACTTAAAAAAGTTGTGCTGCATATAATGTCCCCTATACTGCATTCATGTGTCTTTCAGACTGTATTCTGACAGTGGACCACCTATCATAACAGATCTAGTAGGGTATGATAGTTTAGCCCAAGTCTTTAAAGAAATGTTTAAAACCTGTATTGTATGCACAGCTGTTAGACTCCTAAACATCAAAGAAGCACAAGTGAGGCCTGATTTGGTCTGTCGGTTTCTTGCTTTATTGGTGACATGTTCCGTTACAGTTTCTGGACAGCTACTGTGTGTTATCTACCACCACAGACATTTTTCAGTGTCTTGAAGATGTAGGAGGCCAGGCTATGTTCATTAAACAGGTTTTCTGAAAACCTGAAGTGGCCAAGTGACACACACTCACTCACACGCATAAACACATACACACAGAGGTGACATGCGGGCGCCAGCTTGGACGGTTTATTATGGTGGAATCTCAGAGCCGAGAGCAGCGCGCCTTTGGGGGAACTAAGTTCTGGACACCGGGGCGTGACAGTCACTGGGAGAGGAAATCCAGGGCAGTGTCTCGCTCCTCCACCAGCTCTGCCGCTGTGGCGTCCATCTTGGCTCGGGAAAAGTCATTGATGGGAAGGCCATCGACCACTTTCCAGGTCGAGTTCTGTGGATAGAGAGAGAAGAGTCAACGGTCGAGCTATGAGATTTATTGCATTTTGTCCAAACTCTGTCAAATTTTGCATGAGCTTCAACTAAGCCTGTCAGCAAAAGAGCATTGTTGTTACACTGTTATTGTTACTGTGTGACAAACATCAACTAAAACCATGAAGTGACTTACATGTGACTAACCTACAGTATTGGACACTAATGTTGTGTATCTTATACAATATCTGGGAGACGAGTACATGCTTTATATACAAGTACCAGTTATAATGCCGACTAAATTTACATGAATGTGATAAGGGGCACACGTTCATTTTACAGCGATCAAGTAATTAGGCAAGCTAGCCAACCAGCACCACACTTTAATCTGATTTTGGTTAAGCATTGGGTAACATTAGCCAGAAGACAGTCACATTTGATCACGAAAACCAAAAGATCCGTTCATTGAGATAAATGTTCTGTATATGTCCACTGCAGTATTCTGCTGTTTGACAGGCTTTAGTATTTAAAGCGTGTTTCTTTTTTTTAGCTGATGTTAGCTAACATCAGCTTATTTGCTAATGCTGACAAACTGCTTGATGAACAGGGGGAAAAAAAAAAAAAAATACACCCACAACAACCTTAAAGACTTTGGACCATGTTCATTTTCTGAACTAATGGAGGCAGAAGTGTGCAGGTGGACATGCTGTTGAGAAGGCAAATAGGTTTGCTACAGATTTATAAGCACTAACATTGTTTATTTAACTTAACATAAGGACCATAAAGCAGCAGGCGTGTGGGAATGATCTGCAGTAAAAGAAATCAATGCATATGTAGACAAATGTATGTAACCTGTATATAAACCTGCCCAACACAAGAACCTGGACAGATTTTGAACAGTCACTTCCTAATGTGGACCTATTTTAAAGTCCAGCATATACTCACCTTGATTTGGACTGGGAAAGAGTAGATAAGGTCCTCTGGGATGTTGTACGAGTTTCCAGAAGCATAGACACCCATGGAGACAAATTCACCCTGAAGACAGGTAACAGCTTCAATCAGTTTGCATCAATAACATGTAAGCAGAAATACAGGGAGTGCAGAATTATTAGGGAAGTTGTATTTTTGAGGAATAATTTTATTATTGAACAACAACCATGTTCTCAATGAACCCAAAAAACTCATTAATATCAAAGCTGAATGTCTTTGGAAGTAGTTTTTAGTTTGTTTCTAGTTTTAGCTATTTTAGGGGGATATCTGTGTGTGCAGGTGACTATTACTGTGCATAATTATTAGGCAACTTAACAAAAAACAAATATATACCCATTTCAATTATTTATTTTTACCAGTGAAACCAATATAACATCTCCACATTCACAAATATACATTTCTGACATTCAAAAACAAAACAAAAACAAATCAGCGACCAATATAGCCACCTTTCTTTGCAAGGACACTCAAAAGCCTGCCATCCATGGATTCTGTCAGTGTTTTGATCTGTTCACCATCAACATTAGTGCAGCAGCAACCACAGCCTCCCAGACACTGTTCAGAGAGGTGTACTGTTTCCCCTCCTTGTAAATCTCACATTTGATGATGGACCACAGGTTCTCAATGGGGTTCAGATCAGGTGAACAAGGAGGCCATGTCATTGGTTTTTCTTCTTTTATACCCTTTCTTGCCAGCCACGCTGTGGAGTACTTGGACGCGCGTGTGATGGAGCATTGTCCTGCATGAAAATCATGTTTTTCTTGAAGGATGCAGACTTCTTCCTGTACCACTGCTTGAAGAAGGTGTCTTCCAGAAACTGGCAGTAGGACTGGGAGTTGAGCTTGACTCCATCCTCAACCCGAAAAGGCCCCACAAGCTCATCTTTGATGATACCAGTCCAAACCAGTACTCCACCTCAACCTTGCTGGCGTCTGAGTCGGACTGGAGCTCTCTGCCCTTTACCAATCCAGCCACGGGCCCATCAAGACTCACTCTCATTTCATCAGTCCATAAAACCTTAGAAAAATCAGTCTTGAGATATTTCTTGGCCCAGTCTTGACGTTTCAGCTTATGTGTCTTGTTCAGTGGTGGTCGTCTTTCAGCCTTTCTTACCTTGGCCATGTCTCTGAGTATTGTACACCTTGTGCTTTTGGGCACTCCAGTGATGTTGCAGCTCTGAAATATGGCCAAACTGGTGGCAAGTGGTATCTTGGCAGCTGCACGCTTGACTTTTCTCAGTTCATGGGCAGTTATTTTGCGCCTTGGTTTTTCCACACGCTTCTTGCGACCCTGTTGACTATTTTGAATGAAACGCTTGATTGTTCGATGATCACGCTTCAGAAGCTTTGCAATTTTAAGACTGCTGCATCCCTCTGCAAGATATCTCACTATTTTTGACTTTTCTGAGCCTGTCAAGTCCTTCTTTTGACCCATTTTGCCAAAGGAAAGGAAGTTGCCTAATAATTCTGCACACCTGATATAGGGTGTTGATGTCATTAGACCACACCCCTTCTCATTACAGAGATGCACATCACCTAATATGCTTAATTGGTAGTAGGCTTTCGAGCCTATACAGCTTGGAGTAAGACAACATGCATGAAGAGGATGATGTGGACAAAATACTCATTTGCCTAATAATTCTGCACTCCCTGTATACAAACAAAGACTGCAAACCCAGCAACTTGTCTGGAAAAAAAACAAGAAAAGAAAAAGCTTTTTTGATGTAATCTTACATGTCTAAAGATGAGTACTTACCTTTCTGACCATCGGGATTCTTATTACTGTCAAACACTAAAAAAATAAAATAAAACTGAGCTGGCATTAATCTCTGTATCCACACTGACCTCCTTGGTGCCAAACCAGATGTCCCTCATGTGGTCACAGATGGCCTTGGCTGCAGACATGGCACTGGACAGCTTCCTGGCCTTGATGACAGCAGCACCACGCTGCTGCACTGTCTGCAAGATAAAGAGGAGAAGGTTTCACATTAGAACAAAGTTTCTGTCTGTTTGTTATGTTTGGCATGGAGTCAATAACTCACAGAGATGAAGTCTCCTCTGAGCCAGGCATCGTCCTTGATGGCTTGGTAGGCTTCCGTCTCGGCCCCCTGGAGGTTGACCTTAGCGTGGTGGACATCGGGGTACTGGGTGGAGGAGTGGTTGCCCCAGATGATGACGTTCTTCACTTGGTCAGAGGACACGCCACAGCGCATCGCCACCTTCAGGAGAGAATACAACAACAAAAACAGAAGTAGTATTTTAAAATAGTAACCATGATATGTCAACACTATAATTAATGGTGCGTTTATTATTCGATGTAAAATCTTTTATCAATATAAGGAAAAAACCCCCAAACAAATTGTTACTGGGGAACTCCCCTGAAATCTTCGTTTACAAAGTATATTTTTTCATCTAACAGAACACAGAATCTAACCAAAGGAAAGTTTTAGCACCTGAAAAAAAAAAAAAAACACTTTGTGGAACTAAATGTTCTGGGCACTTGTTTGTGTGTGATATTGTTCAGCTGTCTTTGCAAAGACAAATGTCAGTTTTAGATCTTAATGTACATCACAATATTATAATACGGTTTACTCATTGACACCAAAAAAACAAAACAAGTTTAAAGCATGTCCAGACATCTTTAGGGCAGAGATGAACTACAGTCACGTCAGATAGGATTTTATGCATTACTATAGTTCAATGTAATTTTACAATTCAAAACAATTTGATGACGACAACTCTCGTCAGCTTGATTTAATAGTTTCTCACAGAAACTGTCCCAACAGGATGAGTGTTTAACTGCCTCAGTGATGTGTGGTCAACAGCTGGTTGGAGATGTGAGCAGGTCGTCCTGTATTATACAAATGTATATTGTAAACAAAACAATAGTAAATTGTAAACACATGTACCTGGGAGCAGGCTCTGTTGTGGTCCAGTCGGGTCAGGCAGGAGAAGTTCTCTTTAGGGATGGATGGAGCGGACTTGGAGGCGATCAGACAGTTGGTGTTTGCAGGGTTTCCAACCACCAAAACCTGTCAGGGTGAGATTCAAACATATCTATCAGACACACAGAGTCTGAGACAATTTCCTGAATTTGCTTTGTTTGCAGTAAGCAAATGAACAACTGGCAAAACAGAGCCCTTCTTCTAGTCACAGGGTGAGCAGAATTTAGAAGATGCTCAAAGCCAATCTTCTGTTATCCTGAAAATACACATTTATTAAAAAAATTAAAACTTTTAAACTAATGGAGTAATCAAAAATGTAACGTCAATGTTTACAGTAAAGAACGGCACTAGCGATTTAGCTCTACACTGGTAGTGACCAGCGTTTGTAGCTGCTCTGTTAAAAGTTATTTCTAAGCAGGGGGGGTTCTTATGGCCCATGGCGCTCTGTTTCATAAAAAAGCTGAGACATGAATCACATGAATAAAATTTAGCTCTCTTGACAAAAAGGGCTTAAAACACAAATATTCTTCTCCCCTTTGTAAAAAGAATTCTGGCATGAACATAAAAAATGTTTTGTTGGAGAATGAAAGATTTTTGAAGACAAAGGACTCGGGTTCACCCGACTAATCCTCACTGAATTAGACATTTTAAGATTAGTCACAGTACAAAATGCAAGTTCAACAAAACACACTTGGAACCTTTGGAGACCTGCAGTTCTTCTCCACATTTGAGCTTCTGCAGCAGCATGCTGTGTGACGTTCAGCAGAGAAACATGGTTTTGACACGTGAAAGACTTTTTCTAGATAAGCACTTTCACTTCCTGTGTTCATCGGCTGCAACTGGCTTATTAAGTCACAGATTTTCAACCAAATATCTGAAAATAATATAACCCCAAAGCACCTTGACGGTCTTCTTGGCATACTTGTCCAGGGCAGCTCCTTGCGTTTTGAAGATGGCCACGTTGGCCTTGAGCAGGTCCTTCCTCTCCATGCCCTCCTTTCTGGGCATTGAACCCACCAAGATGGCGGCGTCAATGTCCTTGAAAGCCACTTCTACCTTGTCAGTGGGGATGACCTCTGTTGGAGACGATGCACATTAGCTGTTGTAATTGGGACTTAAATATTCCAATATTTTGACAACATTTTGTTTTTGTCTGCACACCCCAAGCACAATCCTGTCAGAAGTTTTTCATTCTGTGTTTATCATTACACTGCACCATGAGCTATCGGAACAAAGGGGACCCTGCAGGAACATAATGATAAGAAAAAGTAAATACATGGACTGATAAGACCCACACTGATTTTTAAAACCAGCATCTGTGTACCCAGACACTCTCCCTGCAAGTGTAACTTTGCCTTTAAATATAAATTTGAGATTTATTTCCCCCAATTTAACTTTTTTTTTTTTTTTTTTTTTTTAACAACACCCTTGTTGCCTTTACTCTGGCTTTTAGGACATTTCAGGGCCTGGAGACATGATGGTGATCAGCTAACTGGGGTATAATCATAATTCATGGTGTAAATTATGACTGTCCTTATACATTCTGTGATCACATGACCTGAAGACAAAGCCTGTCACTTCAACTCAAGACAAAAAGCCCAACTCAGACATTTAATTTTTTTTTTTAAAGTTCTGACTAAAAATAGCGAGTACTTTAATAAAAATTACAGAAGCTTGGCATCTCAAAGATACGTAGGGAATAGATGATTGGCATGCCTACTATGCGATTTTTTTTGTTCTTAGTTTGTGTATAACTTTGGACAGTAGTATTTGTTTTTTTAATGACAAAACCAGTGTGATATTTTATTTTAAAAAAATGATCATTTCCCAAGTAAAGATGGTCCTCAATACGGTCACATTAACCTTCTCACAATTTTTACTCCAATAAAAGGTCATTGTTATTGAGTGATTGAGTCCACCTTCCACATGAATATCTGCAGCCTTGGCTGATTCTGCCTTTGCCGATAAGATGTGCTTGATGTCTGATGTTAGACGTAAGCTCGCTGCTATCAGCCTGGACTTCAATCGGGGTTCATCTCTACTCCATTCATATTTGTCCCACCACTGCTCTGATTGGCTGCTGTGGTGCCTGAACCAGCAGCCAACCAAAAACCATACTTTAGACACTCCTCCAAAGAGCAGCAGCAGTAGACAGAGAAGGCTTCTGCCCACAGTTTATGAAGGGCGCGCGCGCGCACACACACACACACACACACACACACACACACACACACACACACACACACACACACACACACACACACACACACACACACACACACACACACACACACACAGAAATAGTGTGTGTACTGCAATCCAGATGGAGCACAACAAGCATCTGTGGCTGTATCTGGCCGCTGACTTCTTAAAATCTCCATCCTTCTATCCACTTGAGCTTAAAATGAGCAATAAACAGCTTTTGAACAATGCTGTTTATTTAACAATGCTAAGATAATAGGGTGGTTTCTGATTCAAAATAATTTCAAAATAATAATTTCAAAATAATTTCACCATCATAGCAAAAGCTCTGCAGAATATTTCTCAACATCTCCTAAGGCAGGAAACACCTTTTAAGATTCCAGAAAATAAACAAGCAGTTATTTTTGTAATTAAATGGCTAGTTTAGATCCAACTGATTGAGAAGATTCACCATGAATTCTTGCCATGCACAGGCACACGGTGTGGGCTTACCCTTCAGCAGGGGAAGGGCGCAGTCCTGCAGCTCCATGACGACTCCATCAAGCACTGGCAGCATGGGGGGGATGTCCAGGAGGATCAAGATGATTGGCTGAGAACACAACATGGTGACATCAGAGTAAGACAACTTGAATTATGGTGTTCAATGTGCATCATACAAGTTCAAACTAAACACTTTATTGTAATTGATATAAAACAAACAAACAAACAAACAAAAAAACCCCAAACTTTTGACTGATTTATTTGTAAGCGAAACAGGGTTTATGCATGAAAAACACTGATGTGGCTTAAAATTAGATTTTGCTCGTGGTGACATTAGCCGTTTTGCTAGTGGCTAAATCTAGGGACAGATAGATACTTGGGGAAATCTATGGTTAACATCAGCCGGGCATCTACAGAATTATTTCGTACTTTGTCTTTCGTCTGGCTAACACTGGCTAATTCTAGCATGTCCTCTAATGTGTAAGCTCTTTCTAGTGAAAATTCTATCTTGGAATAGACAGGATCAGTAATTTATCCAAACTCCCTGTGCTGTCCAGTATCTTGGCAGACAAAAGCAAACTTAAGTCACTTAATAATGCTTTGATAAGGTTATGCAGAGCTCATTTTATAAATGTTGGGAAAAATGTGCAAAACACTCAGTGCAGCATGTTTGAGTATGAGCAAGATTATTATTTTTTGTAATTAAGGTGAATATAGCATGAAAGTGAAATGATTTGGGACAGATTAGCTCCTTTCTACACCTCGTACAAAGACCTTTCAATGCATTTCCCGGTGTCACCTCCCACATAGAGTGACTCATTAAGGTCATGTTTTAAACTGCAATACTGGCATGGAATCAGGTTTCAGATGCAATCACTAAAGCAGAACCTGTTGTTCCAAAACTTGTTCTTCCAAACCTTAACAAGGGATTGTGTGAAGTTTTCCGAAGCTTTTCTCTAATGCCTTCCTAAATCCATATTAGTTATTAAAGCTCTGTTATTTTATTCTTGTACACTAATAGCATACCTTTACATGATTCCGAGTTTAATACTCTTACATTGGCTTCATCTTCTAAAACAAGCTGTTTTAGCCCTCCCACTTAGAGACCACACTCTCTTTAAGTCAACTTTCTTCAAATGGCTGCACTCATCAAACATAAGAGTGAACAGCAAGTGGGAGGGGCTTTTGTGCTTACAGGAAGCACTGTGTAAATGAGATGTCCATATCAGTGAAAGAGCGTTTAGAGCAGCCTGAGCTTTAGGCTCACAGAGATTACTTGTTCATAAAGAGGCCTTTTATTTGAAAACTTTGTTCACCTCTCCTTTTTCTCTACAGTCTCTCACAGATCAGAACTCCATTAAGTATCCCTGAATTAAGGCATGTTCATTACTCATGGTACTTCCATTATATAACAGTCCCAGTCAGAGATTGGGATCTGGGAGAAGGGGACTCTGCTGCTTCTGAACATTATGTAATCAAAGCTCCGAATGAATCTCACCTGGTCCTTCCCGAACACATCTCCTTTGGCGATGCTGTACAGCAGGGAGTAGGCAATCTGGCCAGCAGCGCCGGTCACCAGAACACGGATTGGTTCAGCCTGTGTAGACAGAAACATTAGTGTCACTGACCCAGTTAAACAACTGAGGCAGGAAATGAAGGAGCAGTAACTGTCATTGCTGGCTCACTGGCTGTGACTTTTCTTTCTAGTTGAAAAGCACATATGTATAACAAACCAAATCTTTACATTGAGGACAGTGATGTCTTCCTCATAGACAAAACTTTACAACAAAGCCCGTTATGAAAATTAGGACAAACAGAATGATCTAATATTCTTGCATAATAGCAAGAGTAGCAAAATTATTGTTTATTTTCTGTGAGCACTTGCTATCTCTGTCTCATTGTGCATGCATGAAATTCAAAAAGCACTGGACAGACATACTTAAGTATATACAAGAATGAAAGGAATTCCTTTCAGTATATACAAGGATGAAAGGAATTCCTTTCATCCTTGTATAACTTCGTACTCACTTTAATGAGAAATAATCAATGAAATGGGAATGGGCGAATTGCATACAGTGTTAACGTGCATTTTAAACACAAAATAAACTGCAGACAAGTATGTTCAGATCCCGCCTTGCATCATATTCTAACTGGGCGGTTTGTAGGAGAGATTTCAATCTGATAGAGCTCCTGTTGTGATTGGTTACCCTAACAAATTGAAAGAAAAGGCCGCTGATGTCATTTGACGCCGATGCCACGCCACCGCCCGCCTCCCGTTCATATTAAAATGGAGGTTTTAATGTACAGTGAACCAGCGACTGTTAAACAGTACAGCGGTGCACTAACCCGCAACAGACCGTTGCTGTATTACATCTTCCGTATTTTCGATAACGCATCTCCTTCCTACGCCACAGCCTGCGCGTGTCTGCTCTGACCTTGGGTCTCGTACGAACACAAAGATAACCTTTATTAAAAACTCGTAACACTATCAGCATTAAGTGAGATGAAACAATTACTCTGCCGCCTTCTTGCCAATGTCAATGTTAACGATTAGTGCATCATTAAATAAACCGTTTTTTCTAACCAAGATAAACGGTATTACGATATTCGACGTCTAATTTAGATAGTTAATATCAACCAACGAGGTCAAAATATTCTAGCTTACCATTTTAACTAGCGAATGTAGATGGGTTTGCTGTGCGGTGCCTAATCCCCCTGTCAGAGTCGGACTGGACTGCAGGGTCACCTCTAGCCTTGTGTTGCAAGTCAGGCGGCGAACCGACTCTTCACACTCACCATGGGATTTGTAGTCCTTTTTAACATTAATTCAGGTGTTTTGACACAACCGAGAATACAGAAAAGAACCCATTCTCCCACAATGCATCACTCTGGTGAAACCGCGCCCCATTGTTCTGAATATGGTGGATGAGTTTCTGAAAAGCGTCCTTTTTAACAGAGCATCTATAAACTGTATGTTGTCGACATCTTGTGGTCGGCAGCGGAACATCATCATTTGTTTCGCAAAATGACAGCTTTGAAACTCAAGAACGGCATTATTTACACTTGAAGAAGTATGTTTAAGGCCCTCTCTATGGAACGTTTTAAGAATAAGCAATCTAAAAAACGAAAACACTAATGGAATAACATAACAATGGGAATATGGGGACTCAGCACTGACCCATTGCAACCTCTTCATGAGACAGACAGTCTTGAAAATCTCAACATGAACCCATGTGAATGGAACCCCATAAACTTTTCTGCCCCCAAAACTACCTAAATATATGAAGAAGTGGATGAATTCCCTTAAAAATTCTTAGAATGCTTCAATAGTCAATTAAGTATTCACAGAACTGAGGTGAAACAAACAAACACACACACACACACACACACACACACACACACACACACACATATAAATTCCCCTCTCGCTCCTGCAGGCAGTCTTTATTCTTAAAGCTGGGTCTTCTACCAGAGCTGGCAGCTTGAGGGTCCTGCACAGTATCTTAGCTGTTCCTAGGACTGCACTCTTCTGGACGGAGATCTCAGATGTTGTTCCTGGAATCTGCTGGAGCCACTCACCTAGCTTCGGGGTCACTGCACCAAGTGCTCCGATTACCACAGGGACCACTGTTACCTTCACCCTCCACATCTTCTCAAGCTCTTCTCTGAGCCAGTGGTACTTTTCCAGCTTCTTGTGTTCCTTGTTCCTGATGTTGCTGTCATTTGATATCGCTACGTCTATCACTACGGCCGTCTTCCTCTGCTTGTCCACCACTACTATGTCTGGTTGGTTAGCCATCACCATTTATGTCCATCTGTATCTGGAAGTCCCACAGGATCTTAGCTCAGTCATTCTCGACCACCCTAGGGGGTGTCTCCCATTTTGACCTCGGGACATCCAGGCCATGCTTGGCACAGATGTTTCTGTACACTATGCCGGCCACTTGGTTATGGTGTTCCATGTATGCCCTTGCCTGCTAGAATCTTGCACTCTGCTGTTATGTGCTGGGGGATCTTTACACAGCCTTCAATCTGGGGTCTTGCCTGGTTGTGATAGACCCCAGCCTCTAAGGATCTTGTACTTGGAGCTTGTTCCTGTGCTTCCATGATTAGAGCCTCTGTGCTGTCTTTCAATCCAGCTTTGTCAGCCTACTGGTAGGATTTCTAGATGTCAGTGGTACTGACACTCACTAGTCCCCCGGCCTCCTTCCTTCCGCTTAGCGTACAGTCTCAGAGCGCTGGACTTGGGATGAAATCCTCCATGCATGGTCAGGAGCTTCCTTGTCTTGATGTCAGTGGCTTCTATCTCCTCCTTTGGCCAAACTATTGCAGCAGGGTAAAAATTATTGCGTGTTGATAGCCCAGATCTTGTTCTCTTCATTCAGCTCACTGTTCAGGACTTGCCCGACCCTCTGCAGGAACTTAGTGGTTGCGGCTTTCCTAGCGGCCTCTGCGTAGTTCCCATTTGCCTGTGGGATTCCCATGTACTTGTAGCTGTCTTCGATGTCTGCAATGTTGCCTATGCAGAACAGCAGTGGGGACAGCACATCTCCTTGTTAGATCCTACACTTGATGGTGACTTGTGCTATGGGCTTGAAGTCGACCTCTATTGTTGTACTGTAATGTTATGAGATTGCATGTATGGTTGAGAGTTTAAGTGGGACACTAGTGTTTATTGATGATTTAACTGCTGATAGCAGTAGCAGGATCAATCTCAAGTGTACAGAATCTCTTCATTGTATCAGTGAGCCTTTTACATGAACCAAACCTTTTGGATCCTTAACATCCATGGAAAGTACTTCTGGAACTTCCTCAAAGGACTTGACAATTTTTTCATTAAATTCAAGATGAAGTTCATCATGCATTACACGACATTAAGTGTTTATAGATTAATGTCAAACCGTTTTCTTTTCCCGTTAATGAGTGAATATTTTGCAACTGTGTGAGGTGTCTGAATTTCTTATAGTTTGCATTTTAGAATTCAAATTCGTAAGAGTCTTTTCATTTCTTTATTTTTTTGTCGAAAAAAAAAAAAAAATCAAATCAGGCCAGCAAACAGGCATTATTGCACAGGGATTGGTATAATACAGGTTTATACTTCCGAATTAATTTTCTATAGTACTTTCAGGCTCAGAATCGGATATGAATAATGGAGTCATTTCAATGATTTCATGTTTACTTATTATTATTATTATTATTGTTATTTTTATAATTACAAAAATAAAAAAATAAAAACAAAATAATTTTTCAACTATGGGATAACGTATTTCTCATTCTCTCTGTAAGTCAGAAGCATAGTAGATGACACCTTTTGGCTAGCAACAATATTATAAATAGTAAATGCATTTTTGCTTTACTTATAATATCTCTCACTATTCACACCAAGCACATTTATTCTACATCTAAGTACTTGGAACCTATGTACTTTTAAAAGACCAGACTTTTCAGGCTCATCAGAACTCATGAGGTTCCCTTACTAACCTCCTCAAGAATCCCTGTTTATGGAATCCTGTAAAATGTTTCCTCTGGGATTTTTTTTCCCACTCCAAGACACCTATAACATCATGTAGGTTTTTTATTTTTATTTGCCACAAGTCTTTGCCTTTGAGACTTTTGTTTCAGTTGATTTGTATCCCCTTTAAAGCATCTAAAACTCTAAAGATTTCATTTCAAACTCTAAGCAGCAATATGCTTTCCCCCAAACAATGCCCCTACTGAATGATGCAGATAGTAGAAAAAGTCAGATCCTTTTACAGTAAGGTCTGAATTATTTTGATTGCTTTCAAGTCAGGGCCAAAAGTGAACAGTTACTTTTGGTGAGTTCACTTCATGCATTACAGGAAGCTAACATGATCAGCTGCTATCTTGTTAAGTTGCCAGTCAGCCTAGCAGGGGGTAAAGTTGCACTGAGCTGAGCTATCTAATCTGCTGATCTTTATAGAACAGAATGAGACAATGTTGTGGCACAACCAAGGTCACAAACAAGAGTCAGGAGGCTGAAGTGACCTGATAGCTTAGCGGTTAGAATGCATTTCACATGGAAAAAATAAAATACCTTCAAGCTGTGAGTCCCCTGTTTGTTGCAAGTCATTCCTCTTCCCTCATTCCACTGTAACTATCCAATGATGCCAAAAATTATTTTTTTTTAATGTACTTTCTCTATGCATCCTTTCCCATTGCTCATCGAAGCTTAAACTATAAAGGAAATCCAAATTTAACAACAAAATGTAGCCTTTTAAAAATATTTAACCACAGTTATACTGATAGTTTCACTGATAAATAGAGGGATATAGTGGTAAGGTATGTTTTTAAATAGAGTGTTTTTTTTTGGCTTTAAATGGGTGTCAATCATAATCAGGGACTGCAAATATCCAATCTGAAAAAGAACTAGAAAGTGCATTTTCTGAAGAAACTGCAGTGTGAATGCTTGAATCTGAATGTATGCACTGAAATGAATTAATTGCTGAATTTTAAGTTAAAAATGTTGAATGAGATGAAAAATACAGAAATTTTCACCTGAAAACAAAAGTGCTGAACTGCTAAAAGCTGACAAGCACACAGAAGAAGGTGGAAAATAGCTGAAAATGTTTTAAATATAAATCAGAAAAACCTAAGAAATGAGAAAAGAAAATTTAGAGTCAAAAAACATCTGAATGAATATTAAAAGTTCATATTCTTTGAATAACTGAATGACTAAAATGTGATCCCTCCACTTCGATGCACACAGTTTAAAACGTTTGTATCTATGAGCTTTGAAAGACATGGTGCTGGACAGAGAACAACGATGGCGACGTTTTGAGGGTAAAATGATGGCTGTAGAGCAAACACTGTGGACACAGCAGCAGTTGAAAGAGAAGTGTTTAAGATGAATCTTGGCAGAGTGAGAGAGAGCTCGTTAAGCAGGCAGGTGTGAGCCTGGTTGCTATAGTGACCGCACCCAATGGCTCCATACACACGCACACACATGCACCTCACTTTTGCTGCTTAAAATGAACAGAAAAGTCAGGCCGAAACAAATCCTTCCCAAATTAAAAGTACAGGTCCTATTGACGAAATTCTTTCACCGTGAGCGGCAGCAATGTCTAGTGTACTGAATTCTCAGTTTTCATGCCTGTGGAGTTTATTATATGGACGTGGTGACAGTGTAAAAACACCATGCTCTTCTGATTTTCAAACGAACCTTCTGAGCCATTTTAACATTAGAGTCTATGGAGGAGTTGGAGGGAGGAGGCTGTGCTTTGGTGACATTTATGAAAGAACCATAACACCTATTACAATAATAAACACATTGGATGAAAGAGGACAGCGATGGCTACGTTTTGAGGGTAAAATCATACCTGTAGAGCAAACGCCGCGGACACAGCAGCAGTTTTAAAAAAGATTTTAAGATTAATTTTTTCGCTCCTCTCACTCTAGCAGTTGAGCTGTCTCACTCTAGCCCCAACATTCCGTCCCATACACACCTATTATAAACTCTGAAACGGCTGAAAAAACAGCATGAAACTTAAACTGGAACTGAAGAAAAAGTATAATAGATATTGAAAAGATAAATACAAGTTGAATAGTTGAATGTCTTGTCTTCGTTTTAAAGTTTGAATGGTGGCTCTATGTCAACGTATGTGGAAGTAGTAAGAGTTTAAAAATGAGTAAGTTGAAGGAGAATTTGAAGGGTCTCCCCATTGAAATACATGGGAAATTTTTGTTGAAAAAAGTTGAATAAAATTAAAAATATAAATGTTAAAAATGAGAAAAATAGAAGCACACCATTCCAAAAGAAGAGGAATCTAACGGTGTTTGAATGGTTTTTCTAAGTTGAACGGTTTTGAAGGAGTTAGATGCCAAAAAACGTACGGAATATATAACTAGAAAGTGCATTTTCTGAAGAAACTGCAGTGTGAATGCTTGAATCTGAATATATGCGCTGAAAAGAATTAATTGCTGAATTTTAAGTTAAAAATGTTGAATGAGATGAAAAATACAGAAATTTTCACCTGAAAACAAAAGTGCTGAACTGCTAAAAGCTGACAAGCACAGAGAAGAAGTTGGAAAATAGCTGAAAATGTTTTAAATGTAAATTAGAAAAACCTAAGTAATGAGAAAAGAAAATTAAGAGTCAGAAAACATCTGAATGAATATTAAAAGTTCAAATTCTTTGAATCACTGAATGACTAAAATGTGATCCCTCCACTTGGATCCAAACAGTTTAAAAACTTTACATCTCTGAGCTTTGAAAGACACGGTGTTGGAAAGAAGAACGATGGCGACATTTTGAGGGTAAAATGATGGCTGTAGAGCAAACACTGTGGACACAGCAGCAGTTGAAAGAGAAGTGTTTAAGATGAATCTTGGCACAGTGAGAGAGAGAGCTCGTTAAGCAGGCAGGTGTGAGCCTGGTTGCTATAGTGACTGCACCCAATGGCTCCATACACACGCACACAGACATGCACCTCACTTTTGCTGCTTAAAATGAACAGAAAAGTCAGGTCGAAACAAATCGCTCCCAAATGAAAAGTACAGGTCCTATTGACAAAATTCTTTCACCGTGAGCGACAGCAATGTCCAGTCTACCTAATTCTCAGTTTTCATGCTTGTGGAGTTTATTATATGGACGTGGTGACAGTGTAAAGACAGCCTGTACTTCTGGTTTTCAAACGAACCTTCTGAGCCATTTTAACATTAGAGTCTATGGAAGAGTTGGAGGGAGGAGGCTGTGCATTGGTGACATTTATGAAAGAACCATAACACCTAGTACAATAGTAAACACATTGGATGAAAGAGGACAGCGATGGCTACGTTTTGAGGGTAAAATCATCCCTGTAGACCAAACACCGTGGACACAGCAGCAGTTTTAAAAAATATTTTCAGATTAATTTTTTTGCTCCTCTCACTCTAGCAGTTGAGCTGTCTCACTCTAGCCCCAACATTCCGTCCCATACACACCCATTATAAACTCTGAAACGGCTGAAAAACATCATGAAACTTAAACTGGAACTGAAGAAAAGTATAATAGATATTGAAAAGATAAATACAAGTTGAATAGTTGAATGTCTTGTCTTCGTTTTAAAGTTTGAATGATGGCTCTACGTCAATGTATGTGGAAGTAGATACAGTTTAAAGAGGAGTGAGTTGAAGGAGAATTTGAAGGGTCTCTCCATTGAAATACATGGGAAATTTTTGTTGAAAAAAGTTGAATAAAATTAAAAATATAAATGTTATGAATGAGAAAAATACAAGCAGTCATGTCCTAAAGAAGAGGAATCTAACGGTGTTTGAATGGTTTTTCTAAGTTGAACGGTTTTGAAGGAGATAGATGCACAAAAACGTACGGAATATGATATAATAATAATAATAATAACTAGAAAGTGCATTTTCTGAAGAAACTGCAGTGTGAATGCTTGAATCTGAATGTATGCACTGAAATGAATTAATTGCTGAATTTTAAGTCAAAAATGTTGAATGAAATGAAAAATACAGAAATTTGCACCTGAAAACAAAAGTGCTGAACTGCTAAAAGCTGACTGCTAAAAGAAGAAGAAGTTGGAAAATAGCTGAAAATGTTTTAAATGTAAATTAGAAAAACCTAAGTAATGAGAAAAGAAAATTTAGAGTCAGAAAACATCTGAATGAATATTAAAAGTTCATATTCTTTGAATCACTGAATGACTAGAATGTGATCCCTCCACTTCGATCCACACAGTTTAAAAAGTTTAAATCTCTGAGCTTTGAAAGACACGGTGTTGGAAAGAGAACAACGATGGCTTCGTTTTGAGGGTAAAATGATTGCTGTAGACCAAACACTGTGGACACAGCAGCAGTTGAAAGAGAAGTGTTTAAGACTAGAAATTGCATTTTCTGAAGAAACTGCAGTGTGAATGCTTGAATCTGAATGTATGCACTGAAATGAATTAATTGCTGAATTTAAGTTAAATATTTTGAATGAGATGAAAAATACAGAAATTTTCGCCTGAAAACAAAAGTGCTGAACTGCTAAAAGCTGACATCCACGCAGAAGAAGTTGGAAAATAATTGAAAATGTTTTAAATGGAAATTAGAAAAACCTAAGAAATGACAAAAGAAAATTTAAAGTCAGAAAACATCTGAATGAATATTAAAATTTCATATTCTTTAAATCACTGAATTACTAAAATGTGATACCTCCACTTGGATCTACACAGTTTAAAAAGTTTAAATGTCTGAGCTTTCAAAGTCACGTTGTTGCAAAGAGAACAACAATGGCGTCGTTTTGAGGGTAAAATGATGGCTGTAGAGCAAACACTGTGGACACAGCAGCAGTTTAAAGAGAAGTGTTTAAGATGAATCTTGGCACAGTGAGAGACAGAGCTCGTTAGGCAGGCAGGTGTGAGCCTGGTTGCTATAGTGACTGCACCCAATGGCTCCATACACACGCACACAGACATGCACCTCACTTTTGCTGCTTAAAATGAACAGAAAAGTCAGGTCGAAACAAATCGCTCCCAAATGAAAAGTACAGGTCCTATTGACGAAATTCTTTCACCGTGAGCGGCAGCAATGTCCAGTCTACCTAATTCTCAGTTTTCATGCCTGTGGAGTTTATTATATGGACGTGGTGACAGTGTAAAAACACCATGCTCTTCTGATTTTCAAACGAACCTTCTGAGCCATTTTAACATTAGAGTCTATGGAGGAGTTGGAGGGAGGAGGCTGTGCTTTGGTGACATTTATGAAAGAACCATAACACCTAGTACAATAGTAAACACATTGGATGAAAGAGGACAGCGATGGCTACGTTTTGAGGGTAAAATCATACCTGTAGAGCAAACGCTGTGGACACAGCAGCAGTTTTAAAAAATATTTTAAGATTAATTTTTCCGCTCCTCTCACTCTGGCAGTTGAGCTGTCTCACTCTAGCCCCAACATTCCGTCCCATACACACCATTATAAACTCTGAAACGGCTGAAAATCATCATGAAACTTAAACTGGAACTGAAGAAAAGTATAATAGATATTGAAAAGATAAATACAAGTTGAATAGTTGAATGTCTTGTCTTCGTTTTAAAGTTTGAATGGTGGATCTATGTCAACGTATGTGGAAGTACATACAGTTTAAAGAGGAGTAAGTTGAAGGAGAATTTGAAGGGCCTCCCCATTGAAATACATGGGAAATTTTTGTTGAAAAAAGTTGAATAATTTTAAAAATATAAATGTTATAAATGAGAAAAATACAAGCACACTTGTCCAAAAGAAGAGGAATCTAATGGTGTTTGAATGGTTTTTCTAAGTTGAACAGTTTTGAAGGAGATAGATGCACAAAAACGTACGGAATATGATATAATAATAATAATAATAATAAAGATTACAACAACAATACTGTGAATGCTTTTACAAGCATTCACACTAACTAGAAAGTGCATTTTCTGAAGAAACTGCAGTGTGAATGCTTGAATCTGAATGTATGCACTGAAATGAATTAATTGCTGAATTTAAGTTAAAAATTTTGAATGAGATGAAAAAAAAAAAGAATTTTTAACCTGAAAACAAAAGTGCTGAACTGCTAAAAGCTAACATCCACACAGAAGAAGTTGGAAAAGAGCTGAAAATGTTTAAAATGTAAATTAGAAAAACCTCAGTAATGAGAAAAGAAAATTTAGAGTCAGAAAACATCTGAATGAATATTAAAAGTTAATATTCTTTGAATCACTGAATGACTAGAATGTGATCCCTCCACTTGGATCCACACAGTTTAAAAAGTTTAAATCTCTGAGCTTTGAAAGACACTGTGTTGTAAAGAGAACAACGATGGCTTCGTTTTGAGGGTAAAATGATTGCTGTAGAGCAAACACTGTGGACACAGCAGCAGTTGAAAGAGAAGTGTTTAAGATGAATCTTGGCAGAGTGAGAGACAGAGCTCGTTAGGCAGGCAGGTGTGAGCCTGGTTGCTATAGTGACTGCACCCAATGCCTCCATACACACGCACACAGACATGCACCTCACTTTTGCTGCTTAAAATGAACAGAAAAGTCAGGTCGAAACAAATCGCTCCCAAATGAAAAGTACAGGTCCTATTGACAAAATTCTTTCACCGTGAGCGACAGCAATGTCCAGTCTACCAAATTCTCAGTTTTCATGCTTGTGGAGTTTATTATATGGACGTGGTGACAGTGTAAAGACAGCCTGTACTTCTGGTTTTCAAACGAACCTTCTGAGCCATTTTAACATTAGAGTCTATGGAGGAGTTGGAGGGAGGAGGCTGTGCATTGGTGACATTTATGAAAGAACCATAACACCTAGTACAATAGTAAACACATTGGATGAAAGAGGACAGCGATGGCTACGTTTTGAGGGTAAAATCATACCTGTAGACCAAACACCGTGGACACAGCAGCAGTTTTAAAAATATTTTCAGATTAATTTTTTGCTCCTCTCACTCTAGCAGTTCAGCTGTCTCACTCTAGCCCCAACATTCCGTCCCATACACACCATTATAAACTCTGAAACGGGTGAAAAACATCATGAAACTTAAACTGGAACTGAAGAAAAGTATAATAGATATTGAAAAGATAAATACAAGTTGAATAGTTGAATGTCTTGTCTTCGTTTTAAAGTTTGAATGGTGGTTCTATGTCAATGTATATGGAAGTAGATACAGTTTGAAAATGAGTAAGTTGAAGGAGAATTTGAAGGGTCTCCCCATTGAAATACATGGGAAATTTTTGTTGAATAAAGTTGAATAATTTTAAAAATATAAATGTTAAAAATGAGAAAAATAGAAGCAGTCGTGTCCAAAAGAAGAGGAATCTAACGGTGTTTGAATGGTTTTTCTAAGTTGAACGGTTTTGAAGGAGATAGACGGCGAAAAACGTACGGAAGAATAAAATATAATAATAAAGATTCGAAGAACAATACTGTGAATTCTTTTACAAGCATTCACACTAATAACTAGAAAAATTTGCATTTCCTGCGAAAATGCTGTGTGGATGCCAGAACGCTGAAGTTGCCTGCTGAAAATGACTGAAAAAGATGAAAAGCTGCAAAAATTGTATGGCGGTAAAGAAACTGAAAAATTATGCTGAAAACAAGTGAAAAAACAAACTTTTGCTGAAAAGAGGTGAAACGGCAAAGATTCTGCTTCAAAGGGGTACAGAAGTTCAAATTTCTACTGAAAAGAGGTGAAATGGTTTCCTCTGAAATGAGCAGAAGATACTGAGATTTGTATTGATAAGAGGTGAAAGGCTGAAAATTCTGCTTAAAATAGGTGAATCAGCAGAATTTCTACTGAAAAGAGGTAAAGAAGTAGAATGTTGCACTGAAAACAGGTGAATCAGCAGAATGTCTGCTAAAAAAGAGATTTCTGTTGAAAACACCTGAAAAAGCTGGGATTTGTGCTGAAAAGGGGTGAAAACACTCACAATTCTGCTGAAACGGGGTGAAGAAGAGGTGTTGGGCTGTTGAGAAGAGTTAAATAAGTTGAACTGATATGTTTGAGTACAAATACTATGATTTGGCAATAATACTGCGTTTAGCACAACTCCTGAGATTTGATTGAAATACTATGATTTAGAAGAAATATTATGACTTTGTACAAATACAATGTTTTGGCACAAATACTATGATTTGGCACAAATACTATTATTACCAGAAGTACAATGTTTCTGCAAAAATACTATGATTTTGCAGAAATACTATGCATTAGTAGTAATACTATAACATCACAGATATATGATGATTTTGCAGACAGTCTGGTTTTACACAAATACTATAATGTGGCAGTATACTATGTTTTAGCACAAATACTATGATTTGCTATAAATACTATGATTTGGCACATATACTATATTCAGCAGATATACTATAACAAAACAGAAAGTCTATAACTTAGTAGTAATGCTATAACATAATAGATATACTATGATTTTGCAGACAGTCTATTTTTTCCCACAACTAGCACAATATGGCAGAAATACTATGATTTGGCACAAGTACTATGATTTAGTACAAATACCATTATTTGGCAATAATACTGGGTTTTAGCACAACTACTGAGATTTGGGTGAAATACAATGATTTAGAAGAAATACTATGACTTTGTACAAATACAATGTTTTGGTTCGAATAATATGATTTGCAAAAAAATCTACGATTTCGCTCAAATACTATGAAATTGCAGAAATACTATGATTTTGAAGGAATACTATGATTTTGTAGAATTACTATGCCTTAGTAGTAATACTATAACATAACAGATATACTGTGATTTTGCAGACATAGTATGTTTTTGCACAAATACTACGATTTTGCTGAAATACTATGAAATTGCAGTAATACTATGATTTTGAAGGAATACTATGATTTGGTAGAAATACAATGCCTTAGTAGTAATACTATAGCATAGCAGATATACTGTGATTTTGCAGACATAGTATGTTTTTGCACAAATACTACGATTTTGCTCAAATACTATGAAATTGCAGTAATACTATGATTTTGAAGGAATTCTATGATTTGTTAGAAATACTATGCATTAGTAGTAATACTATAACATAACAGATATATGATGATTTTGCAGACATTCTGGTTTTACACAAATACTATAATGTGGCAGTATACTATGTGTTAGCACAAATACTATGATTTGCTATAAATACTATGATTTGGCACATATACTATATTCAGCAGAGATACTATAACAAAACAGAAAGTCTACGACTTAGTAGTAATACTATAACATAATAGATATACTATGATTTTGCAGACAGTCTATGTTTTTGCAACAACTAGCACAATGTGGCTGAAATACTGTGATTTGGCACAACTACTATGATTTAATACAAATACTCTTATTGGCAGAAATACTATGCCTTAGTAGTAATACTATAACATAACAGATATACTGTGATTTTGCAGACATAGTATGTTTTTTCACAAATACTACGATTTCGCTCAAATACTATGAAATTGCAGTAATACTATGATTTTGAAGAAATGCTATGATTTGGTAGAAATGCTATGGCTTAGTAGTAATACTATAACATATAACAGCACAAATACTCTAATTTGGCACAAATACCATGATTTGGCAAAAATATACCATGATTTGGCACAAATAACGATGATATGGCAGAAATACTATGATTGGGTACAAATACTATGAATAGGCACAAGCACTATGATTTAGCAGAAATACTATGTTTTAACATAACTAATATCTTTTGACAGAAATTTCTGCTAAAGGTACTAGTTCTGCTTTTAGCAGAAATACTGTAAAATACTATGATTCGGGATAAATACTATGATTTGGCAGATATACTGTAATCAGCACATATACTATAACATGACAGAAATTCCTCCACTTATTAGTAATACTATAACATAACAGAAATGTTATGTTTTGGCACAAAACCATGATTTGGCAAAAATACTATGATTTAGCAGAAATACTATGATTGAGCAGAAGTAGTAAGATGTAGTAGAAGTACGTTGATTTAACAGAAATACTATTATGGAGGAGTAATACTTTAACATGGGAGAAATATTGATACAGACACACAAACATACACATACACAGAGCGCAAAGTGTACAGGGCTGTTAAGAGTCTGGGCTTGGTATATCTAGGTCAGCTAAATTGGCTGCACCTGCTGTAATCAGATTTTGAAGGAATACTATACATAGGTAGAAATACTATGCCTTAGTAGTAATACTATAACATAACACATATACTGTGATTTAAGAGACAATATGTTTTTGCAAAAATAATACGATTTCGCTCAAATACTGTAAAATTGCAGTGATACTATTATTTTGAAGGAATACTATGATTTGGTAGAAATACTATGCCTTAGTAGTAATACTATAACATAACAGATATACTGTGGTTTAGCAGACATAGTATGTTTTGCAGAAATACTACGATTTTGCTCAAATACTATGAAATTGCAGTAATACTATGATTTTGAAGGAATACTATATATAGGTAGAAATACTATGCCTTAGTAGTAGTACATTAACATAACACATATACTGTGATTTAGCAGACAGTATGTTTTGCACAAATACTACGATTTTGCTCAAATACTCTGAAATTGCAGTGATACTCTGATTTTGAAGGAATACTACAATTTGGCAGAAATACTATGTTTGGGCACAAATACTATGATTTGCTATAAATACTATGATTTGGCACAAATACTATGATTTAGCAGAAATACTATGTTTTAACATAAATAATATCTTTTGACAGAAATTTCTGCTAAAGGTACTATTTCTGCTTTTAGCAGAAATACTGTAATTATGCATAAATACTATGATTTGGGATAAATACTATGATTTGGCAGATATATTGTATTCAGCAAATATACTATAACATTACAGACATTCCTCCAATTAGTAGTAATACTATAACATGAAATAAATATTATGGTTTTGCCCCAAAACCATGATTTGCTACAAACAACATGATTTTCAAAAATACTATGATTTAGCAGAAATACTATGATTGAGCAGAAGTACTAAGATGTAGTAGAAGTACTTTGATGTAGCACAAATACTATTATGGAGGAGTAATACTTTAACATGGGAGAGATATTGATACACACACACACATACACAGAGAGCAAAGTGTACAGGGGCTGTTAAGAGTCTGGGCTTGGTATATCTAGGTCAGCTAAATTGGCTGCACCTGCTGTAATCAGCACTTACACACACAGACACAGAGAGAGCTATGGGTTTCCTTCAGTGTATTTCTCACATTCAGGATTCCCCTCGAACAAATGGCCATAATTTCCTAACCGTAGGAGCTAGAGCGGTCATTCTGACACCGTTTGTTCAGAAGAGATGGGAAATCTGCAGGTCTTCATAATTCAGAGATAAAATATAAATTATTGAAGATATATGACTTGTAATACACTGTAACTGAGTAGAGGCAAAGCAAAACTGCCTTGACCTGCCCTCAAACAACGTTTTGTAACTCTAAATCTATATGGAGCATCAAAATCATTCTTTCACCGTAAGAAACAGCAGGCTTTGGTGAACAGTCATGGAAATTTTCAGGTCTCTGTTGAAATCCATCAAAAAGATCTGACGAGAGAAAAAAGTGCCTCATTTCCAGAGTTTGAAATCTGAACAGATCTGAGCGAGGACAAATTTCCTATTCTCAGACAAGTGTAATTCATGGCCAAACGGTAATAGGTGAGGAAGAAATTCTTGAATTGTGAGCATCAGGGATGTCTGAAGATATATTGGCACAAGCCTCATGTCTCAACTTTGTTTCGTTAAGGAGATATGACGATTTGAAAATGCCTCTCATTAGAGAAATCCAGCGCTGATTTTGAACAAACTCTCCATTGACTTTCTATGGAGAGTTTTGAGACTTTGTGTTGCTCTGAGGAGATTTGCAAAACATCTGTAAATCCCACAACAATGATAGTGACATTTTCTGAAAGCCAGCAAAAATACCTACGTTTTGATGTATAATTTGTGGGGTTGAGTGGAAATTGAGCGAATAGCAAGAAGTTGTTCGGACAAGAAGAAAAATTCAGAAATTTCCACTGTCCACTCTGAGTTAATTGCATAGCAACCATAACAACGCATGTATTTTCTGAAAAATCACAATTTTGCAACTGAAAACTTAAAGAGGTATAAAATTAAAATGGTAGAAGATCTGAAAAAGCTGAATCACTCAGGAATAGCCCACTAATCTGAGAACATTTTAAAGTTTGAATGGAGTTTCTAGGTGAAAGTATGACAAAGTAGTTAAGTTTCAAAAACAAGCAAGTTTTAGCAGAATTGTGGAAGTTTTCCATTCATTTCAATGGGACAAATTAAAGGAAAAAAGTGTAATATTTTAAAAAGTATAATAGTAATAAACACCAAAAGTCATAGCACACATTAGCAGAAAGAGCAGAACAGTTTAGAGTTTGAACTGAGAAAATCGGCTGAAAACTGAGAAAGTAGTTAGACGGCAAAAAACGTACGGAAGTCCCAAGAATAATAAAGAACTAGAAAAATTTGCATTTCCTGCGAAAATGCTGTGTGGATGCCTTAAACGCTGAAGCTGTCTGCTGAAAATGACTGAAAAAAGATGAAAAGCTGCAAAATTGTATGCAGTAAAGAAACTGAAAAATTCTGCTAAATACACGTGAAAAAACAGAAACTTTTGCTGAAAAGAGGTGGAAAGGCAATGATTCTGCTTAAAAGGTGTAAAGAAGTTCAAATTTGTACTGAAAAGAGGAGAGGTGAAAAGGTTTCTTCTGAAATGAGGAGAAGATACTGAGATTTGTACTGATAAAAATGACTGAAAAAGATGAAAAGCTGCAAAAATTGTATGGCAGTAAAGAAACTGAAAAATTCTGCTAAATACACGTGAAAAAACAGAAACTTTTGCTGAAAAGAGGTGGAAAGGCAATGATTCTGCTTAAAAGGTGTAAAGAAGTTCAAATTTGTACTGAAAAGAGGAGAGGTGAAAAGGTTTCTTCTGAAATGAGCAGAAGATACTGAGATTTGTACTGATAAGAGGTGAAAGGCTGAAAATTCTGCTTAAAATAGGTGAATCAGCAGAATTTCTACTGAAAAGAGGTAAAGAAGTAGTTGCACTGAAAAAAGGTGAATCAGCAGAATGTCTGCTGAAAAAGAGATTTCTGTTGAAAACACCTGAAAATCTGGGATTTGTGCTGAAAAGGGTGTGAAAAAACTCACAATTCTGCTGAAACGGGTGAAGAAGAGGTGTTTGGCTGTTGAGAAGAGTTAAATAAGTTGAACTGACAAATGCGATGATATGGCACGAATACTATGATTGGGTACAAATAGTATAATTTGGCACAAGTACTATGATTTAGTACAAATACTATGATTTGGCAGAAATAGTATGACTTGGCAATAATACTGAATTTTAGCACAACTACTGAGATTTGATTGAAATACTATGATTTAGAAAAGATGTTATAACTTTGTACAAATACACTGTTTTGGCACAAATAATATGATTTGGTTCAGATGCTATGATTTGAAACAAATACTATGATTTGGGAGAAATACTATTATTTAGTTGAAATACTATGATTTTCCAGAAATACTATGCCTTAGTAGTAATACTATAACATAACAGATATATGATGATTTTGCAGACATTCTGGTTTTACACAAATACTATAATGTGGCAGAAATACTATGTTTTAGCACAAATACTATGATTTGCTATAAATACTATGATTTGGCACATATACTATATTCAGCAGATATACTATAACAAAATAGAGAGTCTACGACTTAGTAATAATACTATAACATAATAGATATACTATGATTTTGCAGACAGTCTATGTTTTTGCACAACTAGCACAATGTGGCAGAAATACTATGATTTGGCACAAGTACTATGATTTAGTAGAAATACTCTTTTGGCACAAATACTATGTTTCAGTACAAATACTATGATTTGGCAATAATACTGCGTTTCAGCACAGCTACTGAGATTTGATTGAAATACTATGATTTAAAAGAAATACTATGATTTCGTTACAAATACTATGTTTTGGTTCTAAATACTATGATTTGCAAAAAATAGTATGATTTGCACAAGTACCATGATTTAGTACAAATACTACGAATTGGCAGAAATACTATGCCTTAGTAGTAATACTATAACATAACAGATATACTGTGGTTTAGCAGACATAGTATGTTTTTGCACAAATACTGTGATTTTGCTCAAATACTATGAAATTGCAGTAATACTTTGAGTTTGAAGGAATACTATATATAGGTAGAAATACTATGCCTTAGTAGTAATACTATAACATAACAGATATACTGTGATTTTGCAGACATAGAATTTTTTTGGACAAATACTACGATTTTGCTCAAATACTATGAAATTGCAGTAATACTGTGATTTTGAAGGAATACTATGATGTGGTTGAAATACTATGCCTTAGTAGTAATACTATAACATAACAGATATACTGTGATTCTGCAGACATAGTATGTTTTTGGACAAATACTACGACTTTGCTCAAATACTATGAAACTCCAGTAATACTATCATGTCGAAGGAATACTATGATGTGGTAGAAATACTATGCCTTAGTAGTAATACTATAACATAAAAGATATACTGTGATTTTGCAGACATAATATGTTTTTGCACAAATACTACGACTTTGCTCAAATACTATGAAATTGCAGTAATACTATGATTTTGAAGGAATACTATGATGTGGTAGAAATACTATGCCTTAGTAGTAATACTATAACATAACAGTTATACTGATTTTGCAGACACAGCATGTTTTTCCACAAATACTACGATTTTGCTCAAATACTATGAAACTACAGTAACACTATCATGTTGAAGGAATACTATGATTTGGTAGAAATACTATGCCTTAGTAATAATACTATAATATAACAGATATACTGTGATTTTGCAGACATAGTATGTTTTTGCACAAATACTACGATTTTGCTCAAATACTATGAAATTGCAGTAATACTATGATTTTGAAGGAATACTTTGATTTGGTAGAAATACTATGCCTTAGTAGTAATACTATAACATAACAGATATACTGTGATTTAGCAGACATAGTATGTTTTTGCACAAATACTACAATTTGGCAAGAAATACTATGTTTGGGCACAAATACTATGATTTGCTATAAATACTATGATTTGGCACATATACTATAATCAGCAGATATACTATAACATAACAGAAATTCTACGACTTAGTAGTAATACTATAACATAACAGAAATTTTAATTGGGCACAAATAACATGATTTGGCAAAAAAATACCATGATTTGGCACAAATACAATGATATGGCAGAAATACTATGATTGGGTACAAATACTATGATTTGGCACAAGTACTATGACTTAGTAGAAATACTATGATTTGGCACAAATACTATGATTTAGCAGAAATACTATGTTTTAACATATATAATATCTTTTGACAGAAATTTCTGCTAAAAGGTACTATTTCTGCTTTTTAGCAGAAATACTGTAATTTTGCACAAATACTATGATTTGGGATAAATACTATGATTTGGCAGATGTACTATATTCAGCACATATACTATAACATAACAGAAATACCTCCACCTACTAGTAATAGTATAACATATCAGAAATGTCATGATTTGACACAAAAACCATGATTTGGCACAAATACCATGATTTGGCAAAATACTATGATTACCCAGAATTACTATGATTGAGCAGAAGTACTAAGATGTAGTAGAAGTACTTTGATTTAGCAGAAATACTATTATGGAGGAGTAATACTTTAACATGGGAGAAATATTGATACACACACACACACACAGAGCCTAAAGGAACAGTGGCTGTTAAGAGTCTGGGCTTGGTATATCTAGGTCAGTTAAATTGGCTGCACCTGCTGTAATCAGCCCTTACACACACAGACACAGAGAGAAGTATGAGTCTTCTTCAGTGTATTTCTCACATTCAGGACTCCCCTTGAACAAATGGCCATAATTTCCTAACCGTAGGGGCTAGAACGGTCATTCTGACACCGTTTTGTTCAGAAGAGATGGGGGAATCTGCAGGTCTTCATAATTCAGAGATAAAATATAAATTATTGAAGATATATGACTTGTAATACACTGTAACTGAGTAGAGGCAAAGCAAAACTGCCTTGACTTGCCCTCAAACAACGTTTTGTAACTCTAAATCTATATGGAGCATCAAAATCATTCTTTCAGCGTAAGAAACAGCAGGCTTTGGTGAACAGTCATGGAAATTTTCAGGTCTCTGTGGAAATCCATCAAAAAGATATGACGAGAGAAAAAAGTGCCTCATTTCCAGAGTTTGAAATCTGAACAGATCTGAGCGAATGACGAATTTCCTACCCTCAAACAAGTGTAACTCATCTCAGAACGGTAATAGGTGAGAAAAACTTCTAGAATTGTGAGCATCAGGAGTGTCTGAAGATATATTTGCACAAGCCTCATGTCTCAACTTTGTTTCGTTAAGGAGATATGATGATTTGAAAATGCCTCTCATTAGAGAATTCCAGCGCTGATTTTGAAGAAACTCTCCATTGAGTTTCTATGGAGAGTTTTGAGACTTTGTGTTGCTCTGAGGAGATTTGCAAAAATCTGTAAGTCCCACAACAATGATAGTGACATTTTCTGAAAGCCAGCAAAAATACCTACGTTTTGATGTATAATTTGTGGGGCTTGAGTGGAAATTGAGCGAGTAGCAAGAAGTTGTTCAGACAAGTGGTGAAAATTCAGAAAGGACAAGTGCACACTCTGAGTTAATTGCATAGCAACCATAACAACGCATGTATTTTCTGAAAAATCACAATTTTGCAACTCAAAACTTAAAGAGGTATAAAATTAAAACGGTAGAAGATCTGAAAAAGCTGAATCAGACAGGAATAGCCCAATAATTTGAGAACATTTTAAAGTTTGAATGGAGTTTCTAGGTGAAAGTATGACAAAGTAGTTAACTTTCAAAAACAAGCAAGTTTTAGCAGAATTTCTGAAGATTTCCATTCATTTCAATGGGACAAATTAAAGGAAAAAAGTGTAATATTTTAAAAGTATAACAGTAATAAACACCAAAAGTCATAGCCTACGTCAGCAGAAAGAGCAGAACAGTATAGAGTTTGAACGGTGAAATCGGCTGAAAAAGCGGCTGAAGCAGCAACTAGTTAAAGTATAATAAAAATAAAGAGAAACAGGAAGCAACCAGAATAAAGTATAATAAAGAACCTGCTAAAATGAGCAGAAGCTGCTGAGAATTGTGCTGAGAAGAGGTGAAAAGGCTGAAAAATTTGCAGAAAAGAGGTAAATCAGCAAGAATTTCTGCAGAAAAGAGGCAAAGGAGCAGAAACTTTACTGAAAAGAGATGAATCAGCAGAGTTTGCTGAAAAGAGTTTTTTTCTGAAAACAGCCCAAAAATGGAATTTAAAGGAAAAGGGTGAAAGAAATGAAAATTTTGCTGAAAAGGGTGAAGAAGCTAAAGTACCAAATCAAAGTATTTGTGCCAAAACATAGTGTTTCTGCCATATTGTGGTATTTGTGCCACAAAAGTTACTACATTACAACATGAATACGGATTAAAGATGAAAGAAACTGGCAACAAATTCTCCACTACAAACCAGTCTGATACCACTTTTGCAGTGTTCACGCTTACTAAGGCACTCACCCAAAAGGTGCCACAAGAGGGCACTCCAACACAAGAGATGAGGTATGTACACTGATTTCTGCACTTAGTAACAGGCAGCTGTCCTACTTAGCCACTGACGTAATACTAATGTAAATTACAGTGTACAAAATAAACATTCACTGTGTTTTGGGAACAAATGGTTCTGCTCAAACCACTCAGAGTTGGCAGACACTATGATTTATCAGAGATACTATGGTTCTGCTAGAAATACTAAACAAGAATCTGAATACTATAATTAGAAAAGTACTTTAAGATCATAAAATATTTGCATGATTTAAAGGATTAGCAAATAAATGTTTTTAAGAAATAGTGTATATTTTGTAGTGAAAAACAACTTTGAAATAGTGGGATTGAACCCATGATTTGAGCTGCAGAACATAACAGAAATTCTACCACTTAGTAGTAATATTATAACATAAAAGACAGATTACTTGGGCAGTACTACTCCGTCATGAGTACTATGTTTTACAAGAAACGGTTTACTTCACAGATACTATGATTTGAAGACACTGAGATTTAGGAGAGATAATATGATTTGGCAAACAAACTAAACTTTGCTCAACATTATGTAATTGAGTATCCAGATCTGGTCCCAAATCTGGGACTCTCATGTCCATTTGACCTTAGAACTGGACAAGTAAGCTTCATCGAGAGAGGTGAAACGTCTTCAAGAAACTCAAAGAAGTTGAAACGCTTTTTCTTACAAATTTTTGACAGCCTGAGATTTCAGTGCACAAATTCATAGAAATTTGTAGGGGAATTGTCAGACCAGGAAACAAGCCCAGGCAAATAAAAATAACTGTAAACTGCCATAGCTATCGCTAACTAGCACATAACATACGCTGAAAGGTAACTAAAACCAATACACACAAGTAGCAGGGTAAACATCTTAAGCATGGAACATTAACTCACGTTGATGTGACACACACCATCCCCAACACATACAGGATGGGCTATTTGCAGAACGGACCCAGCAGCTCTCTCTCAATCAATTGCCCAGGAACCAAGGAAGACCATCTAGCTTCTGAAGTCCCATGAATTTTGCACTGCTCAGAGGCTGCTGGGTATAAAATAGCTCACAATAACACAGGTTTTCAGACAAGCACAAATACTATAACATAGCAGAAGTACTGTGATTTTGTTGAAATACTATGCTTTAGGACAAATACTATGATTTGGCAGAAACACTATGTTTTAGACATATACTAAGATTTGGCTCAAATACTATGGGATATAGCAGCAATACTATGTTTTGGCACAAAATACTATAATTGAATAAAGTACTTTAAGATAACAGAAATACTTATGATTTAGCAGAAATACAATGTTTTTGCAGAAACACTGTAATTTCACTCAAATACTTTGAAATAGCCGTAATACTATGATTTGGCAGAACACAACAGAAATTCTACGACTTAGTAGTAATACTATAACATAACAGAAATATTAATTGGGCACAAATTTATAATTTGGATGTTGTACCATGTTTTGGCAAAATCCCATAATTTGGCACAAATACTATGATTTGGCAGACACTATGATTTAGCAGAGATAATAGATTTGGCAGAAATATTAAACTTTACTAAAATACTATAATTGATTACTTTAAGATGAGAGAAATATAATGATTTAGCAGAAATAGCACAATGCTTTGCAGAAACACTGTAATTTCACCCAAATACTATGAAATAGCAGTAATACATTTATGATTTGCAGAAATACTATGTTTCAGCACAAATACTATGACAAAGCAGAAATACTATGACTTAGAAGTAATACTGTAACAAAAGGGATTCCTCAAAATACTAGAAATTGCAGTAGGGGAGACCGGGATAGTTGTAACGTAAAAGTTGTAACACTTCCAATTTCTCCAATCAGGGCTAAGTTTCAAATGATGTGATTCATCCTGTATGCCCAATTCAGTTCTGCTATCACATGTGAAAAACATCAGCACATTTTGTCAAACACAGACAATTTAATTTAAAAGTAATTTGTATGCCAAAAGTAAGTTTTTCTACTTTATTTCAATTCTAATAGCATTATCTGCTTTGCAGTTAAACTCATCAAACTTAAATTATGTTATTTGTATGTCTATGGGGATATATTCTGTGTAGGTCTCCTGTGTTAATGTTTTAGCCGATGGCTGTAATCTTAGCTAGTTCATGGCTATAGGAGTCTGGGTCAGTTGTAACAGCAACAGTCTGGGTTACTTAAATAATAATGCAGATGTTACAACTTACCACACTGTTACTTTAACTTATGTTAAACAAGTTGGGACAACGACATCAGCAGAGAGAGGTTCACTGGTCGCTTTGTGTATATGCGTGTTAATGCCATTGGTCAACACAACCACTGTTTGTGTTCCCACACATACATTATGCAGACCACTGTGTCAGAGATAGACCACTAGGAAGTATTGGTAGTGGAATTAAATCAGTGATGGTGCAAAAACAGATTTCTCATCTTCCTGAGAAGCACTTTGCAAACCACACCAAGGTAAAAAAGTAAAAGTAATGGAATTATGGATGTTGGTGCACAACCACATTTTTTTGCAGCTTTGTTGTTATGTTCAAAAGTTGGTGCAAGAGTTGTAGGTTATAATGGCCACTGAGCCAATGAGGCCAAACTCAAGGAAGACCAACCAAAATTAATGAAATATTCAGTTGCAGAAAATTCCATCATTTGTCTTTGGGGGGTTGAATATGTTCAAAAGCTAGATTTCTGCATTCTGTCACACACACACACACACACACACACACACACACACACACACACACACACACACACACATAGAAATATACATAATGGCTCTAAGTGTATTCATGTGTTGAATAAAAAGATTACATGTTAATGTTTTGTCAGTAATTTTATTTCATTGTGTTACATTTTACCCCAGGATATGTTACAACTAACCCAGACTGTGGGGTTAATTGTAACATTTCACCTTGTGTTTAAGACCATACCATGCAATGGGTAATTGTGTTGCAGAGAAAATAGCTGCACTATTTAATAGCAGAGACATGTAAATATTTAGCATTAAATTTTGAATCCACTACCTTAAACGAGCTCCAATTTACAGACAGAAATGTCAAAAATGTTACAACTATCCTGAGGTCTCCCTAATTCTATGATTTGGCAGAAATACTGTACTTTGTACAAATACAATGCTTTGGTACAAATACTATATTTTGATTTGAATACTATGATTTGGCACAAGTACCAAGATTTAGTACAAATACTACAAATATGCAGAAATACTGTGACTTAGTAGTAATACTTTTAACATAACAGATATACTGTGATTTAGCAGACATAGTATGTTTTTGCACATATACTACGATTTTGCTCAAATACTATGAAATTGCAGTAATACTATGATTTTGAAGGAATACCATGATTAGGTAGAAACATTTTGCCTTAGTAGTAATACTATGACATAACAGATATACTGTGATTTAACACAATTAACATGTTTTTGCCAATACTACGATATGAATTTGAAATACTATGAAATTGCAGTAATACTATGATTTTGAAGGAATACTTGATTTGGTAGAAACACTATGCCTTAGTACTAATACTATAACACACACAGATATACAGTGATTTTTAGCAGACATAGTATGTTTTTGCAACAAATACTACAATTTATTGAGAAATACTATGTTTGGGCACAAATACTATGATTTGCTATAAACACTATGATTTGCACATATACTACAATCAGCAGATATACATAACATAACAGAAATTCTACGACTTAGTAGTAATACTATAACATAACAGAAATTTAATTGGGCACAAATAATATGATCATCCCACAAATACAATGATTTGACAAAGAAATACCATGATTTGGCACAAATACAATGATATGGCAGAAATACTATGATTGGGTACAAATACACACATTTGGCACAAGTACTATGACTTAGTACAAATACTATGATTTGGCACAAATACTATGATTTAGCAGAAATACTATGTTTTAACATAAATAATATCTTTTGACAAACATTTCTGTTAAAGGTACTATTTCTGCTTTTTAGCAGAAATACTGCACTTTGCATAAATACTATGATTTGGGATAAATACTATGGATTTGGCAGATATACTATATTCAGCACATATACTATAACATAACAGAAATACCTCCACCTACTAGTAATACTATAACATATCAGAAACCATGATTTGGCACAAATACCATGATTTGGCAAAATACTATGATTACCCAGAATTACTATGATTGAGCAGAAGTACTAAGATGTAGTAGAAGTACTTTGATTTAGCAGAAATACTATCATGGAGGAGTAATACTTTTATCATGGGAGAAATATTGATACACACATACATACACAGAGCCTAAAGGAACAGTGGCTGTTAAGAGTCTGGGCTTGGTATATCTAGGTCAGTTAAATTGGCTGCACCTGCTGTAATCAGCCCTTACACACACAGACACAGAGAGAAGTGAGTTTTCTTCAGTATATTTCACATTCAGGACCCCCTCAAACAAATGGCCATAATTTCCTAACCGTAGGGGGCTAGAATGCTCATTCTGACAATCGCTTTGTTCAGAAGAGATGGGGAATCTGCAGGTCTTCATAATTCAGAGATAAAATATAAATTATTGAAGATATATGACTTGTAATACACAGTAACTGAGTAGAGGAAAGCAAAAACTGCCTTGACTTGCCCTCAAACAACGTTTTGTAACTCTAAATCTATATGGAGCATCAAAATCATTCTTTCACCGTAAGAAACAGCAGGCTTTGGTGAACAGTCATGGAAATTTTCAGGTCTCTGTGGAAATCCATCAAAAAGATATGACGAGAAAAAAGTGTCTCATTTCCAGAGTTTGAAATCTGAACAGATCTGAGCGAATCACTAATTTCCTACCCTCAAACAAGTGTAACTCATCTCAGAATGGTAATAGGTGAGCAAAAATTCTTGAATTGTGAGGATCAGGGATGTCTGAAGATATATTGGCACAAGCCTCATGTCTCAACTTTGTTTCGCTAAGAGATATGACAATTTGAAAATGCCTCTCATTAGAGAAATCCAGCTGATTTTGGAACAAACCTCCATTGACTTTCTATGGAGAGTTTTTGAGACTTTGTGTTGCTCTGGGGAGATTTGCAAAAATCTGTAAATCCCACAACAATGATAGTGACATTTTCTGAAAGCCAGCAAAAATACCACGGTTTGATGTACAATTTGTGGGGGTTGAGGAAATTGAGCGAGTAGCAAGAAGTTGTTCAGACATGAAGAGAAAATTCAGAATGGATGAGTGTACACTGTAATTTAATTGCATAGCAAACCATAACAACGATAGTATTTTCTGCAAAATCACAATTTTGCAACTGAAAACTTAAAGAGGTATAAGATTAAAACGGTAGAAGATCTGAAAAAAGCTGAATCAGACAGGAATAGCCCAATAATCTGAGAACATTTTAAAGTTTGAATGGAGTTTCTAGGTGAAAGTATGAGGAAGTAGTTAAGTTTCAAAAACAAGCAAGTTTTAGGAGAATTGTGAAGCTTCCCATTCATTTCAATGGGACAAATTAAAGGAAAAAAGTGTAATATTTTAAAAAGTATAATAGTAATAAACACCAAAAGATATAGCCGGAATTAGCAGAAATAGCAGAACAGTTTAGAGTTTGAACGGAGAAAATCGGGTGAAAACTGTGGGAGTAGATCCACATGCGAAAAACGACGGAAGCTGACAGGAATAATAAAAAGAATAAAGAGAAACAGGAACTCAATAGTGTGGAAGCCCTTGAGGGCATCCACACAATAAAGAGAAACAGGAACTCAATAGTGTGGAGTTTTAGGGCATCCACACAATAAAGAGAAACAGGAACTCAATAGTGTGAAGTTTTGAGGCATCCACACAATAAAGAACTAGAAAAATTTGCATTTCCTGCGAAAATGCAGTGTGATGCTTTAAAGCTGAAGCTGTATGCAAAAACTAGCTGAAAAGCTGAAAAGTTGCAGAAATTGTAAAATTTTGCAGAAGCAAAGGAACTTTGCTAGAATGTAATAACTTAGCAGAACTGCAATATCTTAGAGGAAACATAATACTTGGCAGAAATACAATAGCATAGCAGAACTTAGCAGAAATATTGCAACTTACCAGAAACATTATAACTTCTCAAAAATACAAGACTTTAGGAGAAATAGTATAAGATAACAGAAAGAATATATTTAGCCAGAAATACTTAAACATTATGGAAACACTATGATTTAGAAAAAATAGTACAACATAGCAGAAATACTGTGTTTTACCAGAGACACTGTGATGAACTATGTATATTGTAATTTTAAATTAAGACTATGTTTTAGCACAAATACTCTGGTTTAGCACAAATATTATAACATAGCAGAATACACTTATATAGCAGAAAAATGCTATGCTTGAAAGAAAAATATAATATAGTAGAAATACTATGATTTAGCACAAATAGTGTAATCAGCACATATACTGTAACAAGACAAAAATTCATTCACTTAGTAGTAATACTATAACATAAGACAAATGTTATGATTTGGCACAAAAACCAAGATTTAGCAGAAATACTATGATTGAGCAGAAGTACTAAGACGTAGTAAAAGTACTTTTGATTTAACAGAAATACAATTATGGAGCAGTAATACTTTAAAATGGGAGAAATATTGACACACACACACACAGAGCCTAAAGGGAAGAGTATTTGTGCCATGGAGTTAACAAGAATCTGAGGTCCATATTAGAAAAGCTGCTAAAATCATAAAAGTTTACAGAATACCGTAAAAGGCTTTCTCTCTCTTCTCTCTCTGTGTGTCTCTCACACACACACACACACACACACACACACGGCGAGAGAAGCAAGTTTCTAGGTCAGTCACAGCCTGGGAGCTGCTAAATTTGAATCCACCAATCAGAGAGGCTGTGTACTTTTTCCACAAAACAGGTGCACACACGCAGCACAGAGACAGGATTTTGTAGTCTATTTCTCATAGTGAGGACTTCTGAAACAAATGACCATAATTTCAACCGTAGGGGCTAGAATGGTCATTCTTACACCGCTTTTGTTCAGAAGAGATGGACAATTTATCATTAAAATATGGATTTTTAGAGATATATGACATGGATGACTTGTTGGATTAGAAGTCACAAAGGCCCCAATATGCAAATTTGAATGCCCCAACCCATTATATATGATTGGCTGGCTGGGAAGCAGTCCAGGCCCTGATATGTAAATTTGAATGTCTCATCCCTAAGATATGATTATTGGTTGGGAAGCCGCAGGGCCCTGATATGTAAATTTGAATGTCTCAGGCCTCACAGAGGATTGGCTGCCTGGGGACCTGGCAGTAATATATAGAAATAGTATGATTAAGCATAAATACTACATTTAGTAGAAATACTATGTTTTAGCACAAATCCTATAAAAGCAGAAATACTGTACTATGATTTGGTAGAAAACTATAATTAATCAGAAATACTATATTTGGCAGAAATACTATATTTTGCACAAATCTTATAAAAAGCAGAAATAGTATGATTTAGCACCAATAGTAATAACTTAAACAGAAAAATTGGAAAAGCAAATGGACAGCTGAAAAAATGCTGAACATGCTGAGGGTCCCTCAAATATACTTTGTTAAATGAAAAATCAGCAAAAAATATATAACAGCCACACAATCACAAATATGTACACATAAGGAAACACATGCACAGAGAGACACACACACAAGATCCAATTCAGTCAACCAGTCTAAATATATTGAATTTAAATCTACAATGAGATCATCCCATTAAAAGGCTCTCTCTCCTCTCTCTCTCTCTGTCACACACACACACACACACACACACACACACACACACACACACACACACACAGGAGAGAGAAGTAAGTTTTGCTCAGTCAAGCAGCCTGGGAGCTGCTGAATTTGAATCCACCAATCAGAGAGGCTTGCACTTTTCCCCGCCAAAAACAGGTGCAGCCGATTTTACACACTCAGCACAGAGAGAGACAGGATTTCTGCAGTGTATTTCTTATAGTGACAATCTCCTCAAACAAATGACCATAATTTCCAACTGTAGGGGGCTAGAATGGTCATTCTTACACCGCTTTGTTCAGAAGAGATGGGGGATCTTCAACTGTTGACAATTTATCATTAAAATATGAATTATTAAAGATATTTGACTTGTAATGCACCATAACTGAGTAGAGGCAAACAAAAACTGCCTTGACTTGCCCTCAAACAACGCTTTCTAACTCTAAATCTATTTGGAGTATCAATATCATTCTTTCACCGTAAGAGACAGCAGGCTTTGGTGAACAATCATGGAAATTTTCAGGTCTGTGTGGAACCATTAAAAAGATATGACGAGAGAAAAAGTGCCTCATTTCCAGAGTTTGAAATCTGAAGAAATCTGAGCGAAGGACCTAATTTCACCTCAAACAAGTCTAACTCATTTCAGAAAGGTAATAGGTGAGAAAAGAATTCTTGAATTGTGAGCGCCAGAGTGTCTGAAGACATATTGGCACAAGCCTCATGTCTTAACTTCTGGCTATGCTAAAGAGATATGACGATTTGAAAATGCCTCTCATTAGAGAAATCCAGCGGTGATTTTGAACAAGCTCCATTGACTTTCTATGGAGAGTTTCCAGACTTTGTGTTAGTCTGAGGAGATTTGCCAAAATTTATTATACAGAAATACTGTAATCAGCACATACTGTAACATGACAGAAATTCCTCCACTTAGTAGTAATACTATAACATAACACAAATATTATGATTTGGCAATAAAACCATGATTTGGCAAAATACTATGATTGAGCAGAAGTACTAAGATGTAGTAAAAGTACTTTGATTTAACAGAAATACAATTATGGAGGAGTAATACTTAAAAATGGGAGAAATATTGACACACACACACACACACAGAGCCTAAAGGGAACAGTATTTGTGCCATGGAGTGTTAACAAGAATCTGAGGTCCATATTAGAAAAGCTGCTAAAATCATAAAAGTTTGCAGAATTGTAATAAATGATGAATATGAATTACTTGTCTGTGATAGTGTAGTAAATTGTAGGTAAAAAAAAACATGTTGACCAAGGTGGAATTGAACCCACGACCTTTGGGCTGCAGACCTGTGTCATTACAAACTGTGCCACTGGGAAAGAGAACGAGCGCCTGGAAAACAGGGTGATGAGCAGTCAGAATTAGATCACGGTGAGAGGCAAAGAGCTGCTTTTTGGAGTTACAAACGTGGTGTAACTCAAAACTAGGTGGACTAGAAGCATAATTTTGTACTGGTGAATCAGCGGACTTTGGTGTCCTTTGATCAGATTTTCATTGCTCTTTCTACATCCGTCGCTGAGATATGACGAGAAAAGAAAGGGCAGACCTCAGATATGATTGGATGGCTGGGAAGCAGTAGAGCCCTGATATGTAAATTTGAATGTCTCAGTCCTCAGAGGATTGGCTGCCTGGGACCTGGCAGAAATATATAGTAATAGTATGATTACATAAATACTACATTTAGCAGAAATACTGTATTAAGCACAAATCCTATAAAAGCAAAAATACTATATTACAATATAAATATCCTATAAAAATCCTATAAAAAGCAAAAATACTGTACTATGATTTGGTAGAAAACTATAATTAATCAGAAATACTATATTTGGCAGAAATACTATATTTAGCACAAATCTTATAAAATAGCAGAAATAGTATGATTCAGCACAGTAGTAATAACTTAAACAGAAAATTGGAAAAGCAAAATGAACAGCTGAAAAATGCTGAACATGCTAAGGGTCCTCAAATGTAACTGTTAAATGAAAAAAAAATCAGCAAAAAAAAAGTATAACAGTCACACAATCACAAATATGGACACATATGGAAACACACAAGCACAGAGAGACACACACAGGATCAAATTCAGTCAACCAGTCTAAATATATTGAATTTAAATGACAGACAGACAGACAGCAGCATCAGCAAGTGAACAGGGGCTGTTAACAGCATGTTTCTAGGTCAGTCAAACAGCTGTGAGCTTTCAATTTGAATCCACCAATCAGAGAGGCTGTGTGCTTTTTCCCCGCCAAAACTGGTGCACTAAGTGCAGGCTTTTACACATGCAGCACAGAGAGAGACAGGATTTTTGCAGTCTATTCTCATAGTGAGAATTCCCTCAAACAAACAGCCATAAATTTCTAATCAGAGGGGCTAAAACAGTCATTCTTAGACCATTTTATTCAGAAGACATAGGGGAATCTTGAAATGCTGACCATTTAAAATAAAAAATATGAAATATTAGAGCTATATGACGTAGATGATTGGTTGGCTTAGAAGCCACAAAGTTCTAATATGCAAATTTGAATGTGCCAGGACTCAGATATGATTGGTTGGCTGGGAAGCCATGAAGGCAACAATATGCAAATTTGAATGTGCCAGACTCAGATATGATTGGCTGGCTGGGAAGCCATGAATGCCCCAATATGCAAATTTGAATGTGCCAGGCCTCACATATGATTGGCTGGCTGGGAAGCCGTCCAGGTCCTGATATGTAATTTGAATATTAAAGTCCCACAGAGGACTGAGACCTGGGGACCCGGCAGAAATATAGAAATACAATGATTACCCAGATCAGCCGTGCATTTAGTAGAAAATACTATGTTTATGGTCAAATACTATAAAATGGCAGAAACACTATAATTAAGCAGAAATATTATATTAAGTAACAAATCCTATAAAAATAGCAGGAAATAGTATGATTTAGCAGGAAATGCTGTATTTAGCAACAAATCTTATAAAATAGCAGCAGAAATAGTATGATTTAGCAGAAATGCTGTATTTAACAACAAATACCGAAAAGCAGCAGAAATGCTATGACTTGTTATCACATAACTAAATTAGATAGAAAATGAAAAAGCAAAATGGACAGTTAAAAAATCCTGAACATGCTAAGGGTCCTCAAAATGTAATTGTTAAATGAAAACATCAGAAAAAGTATAAATAGTCACACAATCACAAATATGGACACATATGGAAACACACATGCACAGAGACACACAGGACCAAATTAGTCAATCAGTCTAAATATATTGAATTTAAATCATGCTAACAAGATGTCTTACAAAAAGGCTCTCTCCTCTGTCT